>NW_027474093.1:0-88669 GCF_050947335.1 Megachile rotundata | reverse complement strand
TCTCATTATTATCAATCTAACTCACGTTATTAACCATATTATGCTAATATGATCGATAGAACGACAATTACTATACTTATTACTCTTATTGTTATCAATCTAACTCATATTATTAACCATATTATGCTAATATGATCGATAGAACGACAATTACTATACTTATTACACTCACTATTATCAATCTAACTCATATTATTAACCATATTATGCAGATATGATCGATAGCACGACATTTACTATACTTATTACTCGTAATATTATCAACCTAACTCATATTATTAGCCATATTATGCTTATATGATCGATAGAAAGACAATCACTATACTTATTACTCTTATTATTATCTACCTAACTCATAATATAAGCCATATTATGCTTATATTATCGATAGAACGACAATTACTATAGTTATTACGCTTATTATTATCAATCTAACTCATATTATTAGCCATATTATGCTTATATGATCGATAGAACGACAATTACTATACTCATTACTCTTATTATTATCAATCTAACTCATGCTATTAGCCATATTATGCTTATATGATCGATATAACGACAATTACTATACTTATTACTCTTATTGTTATCAATCTAACTCATATTATTAGCCATATTATGCTTAAATGATCGATAGAACGACAATTACTATACTTATTACTCTTATTATTATCAATCTATCTCATATTATTAGCCATATTATGCTTATATGATCGATAGAACGACAATTACTATACTCACTACTCTTCTTATTATCAATCTAACTCATATTATTAGCCATATTATGCTTATATGATCGATAGAACGACAATTACTATACTTATTACTCTTATTATTATCAATCTAACTCATATTATTAACCATATTATGCTAATATGATCGATAGAACGACAATTACTATACTTATTACACTCACTATTATCAATCTACCTAATATTATTAGCCATATTATGCTTACATGATCGATAGTACGACAACTACTATACTCATTGCTCTTATTATTATCAATCTAACTCATATTATTAGCCATATTATGCTTATATGATCGATAGAAAGACAATCACTATACTTATTATTCTTATTATTATCTACCTAACTCATATTATTAGCCATATTATGCTTATATTATCGATAGAACGACAATTACTATACTTATTACTCTTATTATTATAAATCTAACTCATATTATTAGCCATATTATGCTTATATGCTCGATAGAACGACAATTACTGTACTCATTACTCTTATTATTATCAATCTAACTCATATTATTAGCCATATTATGCTTAAATGATCGATAGAACGACAATTACTATACTTATTACTCTTATTATTATCTACCTAACTGATATTATTAACCATATTATGCAGATATGATCGATAGAACGACAATTACTATATTTATTACTCTTATTATTATAAATCTAACTCATAGTATTATCCATATTATGCAATTATGATCGATAGAACGACAATTATTGTACTTATTACTCTTATCATTATCGATCTAACTCATATTATTAGCCATATTATGCTTATATGATCGATAGAACGACAATTATTGTACTTATTACTCTTATCATTATCGATCTAACTCATACTATTAGCCATATTATGCTTATATGATCGATAAAACGACAATTACTATACTTATTACTCTTATTATTATGAATCTAACTCATATTATTAGACATATTATGCTTATATGATCGATAGAACTACAATTACTATACTCATTACTCTCATCATTATCAATCCAACTCATATTATTACCCATATTATGCTCATATGATCGATAGGACGACAATTACTATACTTATTACTCTTATTATTATCTACCTAACTCATATTATTAGCCATATTATGCTTATATTATCGATAGAACGACAATTACTATACTTATTACGCTCATTATTATCAATCTACCTCATATTATTAGCCATATTATGCTTCTATGATCGATAGAACGAGAATTACTATACTCATTGCTCTTATTATCATCAATCTAACTCATATTATTAACCATATTATGCAATTATGATCGATAGGACGACAATTACTATACTTATTACACTTATTATTATCAATCTACCTAATATTATTAGCCATATTATGCTTACATGATCGATAGTACGACAACTACTATACTCATTGCTCTTATTATTATCAATCTAACTCATATTATTAACAATATTATGCAGATATGATCGATAGAACGACAATTACTATACTTATTACTCTTATTATTATAAATCTAACTCATATTATTAGCCATATTATGCTTATATTATCGATACAACGACAATTACTATACTTATTACTGTTATTATTATCAATCTAACTCATATTATTAGCCATATTATGCTTATATTATCGATAGAACGACAATTACTATACTTATTACTCTTATTATTATAAATCTAACTCATATTATTAGCCATATTATGCTTATATGATCGATAGAACGACAATTACTGTACTCATTACTCTTATTATTATCAATCTAACTCATATTATTAGCCATATTATGCTTAAATGATCGATAGAACGACAATTACTATACTTATTACTCTTATTATTATCTACCTAACTGATATTATTAACCATATTATGCAGATATGATCGATAGAACGACAATTACTATATTTATTACTCTTATTATTATAAATCTAACTCATAGTATTATCCATATTATGCAATTATGATCGATAGAACGACAATTACTATACTTATTACTCTTATTATTATCAATCTAACTCATATTATTAGCCATATTATGCTTATATGATCGATAGAACTACAATTACTATACTCATTACTCTCATCATTATCAATCCAACTCATATTATTACCCATATTATGCTCATATGATCGATAGAACGACAACTACTATACTCATTGCTCTTATTATTATCAATCTAACTCATATTATTAACCATATTATGCAGATATGATCGATAGAACGACAATTACTATACTTATTACTCTTATTATTATAAATCTAACTCATATTATTAGCCATATTATGCTTATATTATCGATAGAACGACAATTACTATACTTATTACTGTTATTATTATCAATCTAACTCATATTATTAGCCATATTATGCTTATATTATCGATAGAACGGAATTACTATACTCATTCCTCTTATTATTATCAATCTAACTCATATTATTAGCCATATTATGCTTATATGATCGATAGAACGACAATTACTATACTTATTACTCTTATTATTATCAACCTAACTCATATTATTAGCCATATTATGCTTATATGATCGATAGAACGACAATCACTATACTTATTACTCTCATTATTATCAATCTAACTCACGTTATTAACCATATTATGCTAATATGATCGATAGAACGACAATTACTATACTTATTACTCTTATTGTTATCAATCTAACTCATATTATTAACCATATTATGCTAATATGATCGATAGAACGACAATTACTATACTTATTACACTCACTATTATCAATCTAACTCATATTATTAACCATATTATGCAGATATGATCGATAGCACGACATTTACTATACTTATTACTCGTAATATTATCAACCTAACTCATATTATTAGCCATATTATGCTTATATTATCGATAGAAAGACAATCACTATACTTATTACTCTTATTATTATCTACCTAACTCATATTATTAGCCATATTATGCTTATATTATCGATAGAACGACAATTACTATACTTATTACTGTTATTATTATCAATCTAACTCATATTATTAGCCGTATTGTGCTTATATGATCGATAGAACGACAATTACTATACTTATTACTCCTATTATTATAAATCTAACTCATATTATTAGCCATATTATGCTTATATGATCGATAGTACGACAATTACTATACTCATTGCTCTTATTATTATCAATCTAACTCATATTATTAACCATATTATGCTAATATGATCGATAGAACGACAATTACTATACTTATTACACTCACTATTATCAATCTAACTCATATTATTAACAATATTATGCAGATATGATCGATAGCACGACATTTACTATACTTATTACTCGTAATATTATCAACCTAACTCATATTATTAGCCATATTATGCTTATATGATCGATAGAAAGACAATCACTATACTTATTATTCTTATTATTATCTACCTAACTGATATTATTAACCATATTATGCAGATATGATCGATAGAACGACAATTACTATATTTATTACTCTTATTATTATAAATCTAACTCATAGTATTATCCATATTATGCAATTATGATCGATAGAACGACAATTATTGTACTTATTACTCTTATCATTATCGATCTAACTCATATTATTAGCCATATTATGCTTATATGATCGATAGAACGACAATTATTGTACTTATTACTCTTATCATTATCGATCTAACTCATACTATTAGCCATATTATGCTTATATGATCGATAAAACGACAATTACTATACTTATTACTCTTATTATTATGAATCTAACTCATATTATTAGACATATTATGCTTATATGATCGATAGAACTACAATTACTATACTCATTACTCTCATCATTATCAATCCAACTCATATTATTACCCATATTATGCTCATATGATCGATAGGACGACAATTACTATACTTATTACTCTTATTATTATCTACCTAACTCATATTATTAGCCATATTATGCTTATATTATCGATAGAACGACAATTACTATACTTATTACGCTCATTATTATCAATCTACCTCATATTATTAGCCATATTATGCTTCTATGATCGATAGAACGAGAATTACTATATTCATTGCTCTTATTATCATCAATCTAACTCATATTATTAACCATATTATGCAATTATGATCGATAGGACGACAATTACTATACTTATTACACTTATTATTATCAATCTACCTAATATTATTAGCCATATTATGCTTACATGATCGATAGTACGACAACTACTATACTCATTGCTCTTATTATTATCAATCTAACTCATATTATTAACCATATTATGCTAATATGATCGATAGAACGACAATTACTATACTTATTACACTCACTATTATCAATCTACCTAATATTATTAGCCATATTATGCTTATATTATCGATAGAACGACAATTACTATACTTATTACTCTTATTATTATAAATCTAACTCATATTATTAGCCATATTATGCTTATATGATCGATAGAACGACAATTACTGTACTCATTACTCTTCTTATTATCAATCTAACTCATATTATTAGCCATATTATGCTTATATGATCGATAGAACGACAATTACTATACTTATTACTCTTATTATTATCAATCTAACTCATATTATTAACCATATTATGCTAATATGATCGATAGAACGACAATTACTATACTTATTACACTCACTATTATCAATCTACCTAATATTATTAGCCATATTATGCTTACATGATCGATAGTACGACAACTACTATACTCATTGCTCTTATTATTATCAATCTAACTCATATTATTAGCCATATTATGCTTATATGATCGATAGAAAGACAATCACTATACTTATTATTCTTATTATTATCTACCTAACTCATATTATTAGCCATATTATGCTTATATTATCGATAGAACGACAATTACTATACTTATTACTCTTATTATTATAAATCTAACTCATATTATTAGCCATATTATGCTTATATGCTCGATAGAACGACAATTACTGTACTCATTACTCTTATTATTATCAATCTAACTCATATTATTAGCCATATTATGCTTAAATGATCGATAGAACGACAATTACTATACTTATTACTCTTATTATTATCTACCTAACTGATATTATTAACCATATTATGCAGATATGATCGATAGAACGACAATTACTATATTTATTACTCTTATTATTATAAATCTAACTCATAGTATTATCCATATTATGCAATTATGATCGATAGAACGACAATTATTGTACTTATTACTCTTATCATTATCGATCTAACTCATATTATTAGCCATATTATGCTTATATGATCGATAGAACGACAATTATTGTACTTATTACTCTTATCATTATCGATCTAACTCATACTATTAGCCATATTATGCTTATATGATCGATAAAACGACAATTACTATACTTATTACTCTTATTATTATGAATCTAACTCATATTATTAGACATATTATGCTTATATGATCGATAGAACTACAATTACTATACTCATTACTCTCATCATTATCAATCCAACTCATATTATTACCCATATTATGCTCATATGATCGATAGAACGACAATTACTATACTTATTACTCTTATTATTATCTACCTAACTCATATTATTAGCCATATTATGCTTATATTATCGATAGAACGACAATTACTATACTTATTACGCTCATTATTATCAATCTACCTCATATTATTAGCCATATTATGCTTCTATGATCGATAGAACGAGAATTACTATACTCATTGCTCTTATTATCATCAATCTAACTCATATTATTAACCATATTATGCAATTATGATCGATAGGAAGACAATTACTATACTTATTACACTTATTATTATCAATCTACCTAATATTATTAGCCATATTATGCTTACATGATCGATAGTACGACAACTACTATACTCATTGCTCTTATTATTATCAATCTAACTCATATTATTAACCATATTATGCAGATATGATCGATAGAACGACAACTACTATACTTATTACTCTTATTATTATAAATCTAACTCATATTATTAGCCATATTATGCTTATATTATCGATAGAACGACAATTACTATACTTATTACTGTTATTATTATCAATCTAACTCATATTATTAGCCATATTATGCTTATATTATCGATAGAACGGAATTACTATACTCATTCCTCTTATTATTATCAATCTAACTCATATTATTAGCCATATTATGCTTATATGTTCGATAGAACGACAATTACTATACTTATTACTCTTATTATTATCAACCTAACTCATATTATTAGCCATATTATGCTTATATGATCGATAGAACGACAATCACTATACTTATTACTCTCATTATTATCAATCTAACTCACGTTATTAACCATATTATGCTAATATGATCGATAGAACGACAATTACTATACTTATTACTCTTATTGTTATCAATCTAACTCATATTATTAACCATATTATGCTAATATGATCGATAGAACGACAATTACTATACTTATTACACTCACTATTATCAATCTAACTCATATTATTAACCATATTATGCAGATATGATCGATAGCACGACATTTACTATACTTATTACTCGTAATATTATCAACCTAACTCATATTATTAGCCATATTATGCTTATATGATCGATAGAAAGACAATCACTATACTTATTACTCTTATTATTATCTACCTAACTCATATTATTAGCCATATTATGCTTATATTATCGATAGAACGACAATTACTATAGTTATTACGCTTATTATTATCAATCTAACTCATATTATTAGCCATATTATGCTTATATGATCGATAGAACGACAATTACTATACTCATTACTCTTATTATTATCAATCTAACTCATGCTATTAGCCATATTATGCTTATATGATCGATATAACGACAATTACTATACTTATTACTCTTATTGTTATCAATCTAACTCATATTATTAGCCATATTATGCTTAAATGATCGATAGAACGACAATTACTATACTTATTACTCTTATTATTATCAATCTATCTCATATTATTAGCCATATTATGCTTATATGATCGATAGAACGACAATTACTATACTCACTACTCTTCTTATTATCAATCTAACTCATATTATTAGCCATATTATGCTTATATGATCGATAGAACGACAATTACTATACTTATTACTCTTATTATTATCAATCTAACTCATATTATTAACCATATTATGCTAATATGATCGATAGAACGACAATTACTATACTTATTACACTCACTATTATCAATCTACCTAATATTATTAGCCATATTATGCTTACATGATCGATAGTACGACAACTACTATACTCATTGCTCTTATTATTATCAATCTAACTCATATTATTAGCCATATTATGCTTATATGATCGACAGAAAGACAATCACTATACTTATTATTCTTATTATTATCTACCTAACTCATATTATTAGCCATATTATGCTTATATTATCGATAGAACGACAATTACTATACTTATTACTCTTATTATTATAAATCTAACTCATATTATTAGCCATATTATGCTTATATGCTCGATAGAACGACAATTACTGTACTCATTACTCTTATTATTATCAATCTAACTCATATTATTAGCCATATTATGCTTAAATGATCGATAGAACGACAATTACTATACTTATTACTCTTATTATTATCTACCTAACTGATATTATTAACCATATTATGCAGATATGATCGATAGAACGACAATTACTATATTTATTACTCTTATTATTATAAATCTAACTCATAGTATTATCCATATTATGCAATTATGATCGATAGAACGACAATTATTGTACTTATTACTCTTATCATTATCGATCTAACTCATATTATTAGCCATATTATGCTTATATGATCGATAGAACGACAATTATTGTACTTATTACTCTTATCATTATCGATCTAACTCATACTATTAGCCATATTATGCTTATATGATCGATAAAACGACAATTACTATACTTATTACTCTTATTATTATGAATCTAACTCATATTATTAGACATATTATGCTTATATGATCGATAGAACTACAATTACTATACTCATTACTCTCATCATTATCAATCCAACTCATATTATTACCCATATTATGCTCATATGATCGATAGAACGACAATTACTATACTTATTACTCTTATTATTATCTACCTAACTCATATTATTAGCCATATTATGCTTATATTATCGATAGAACGACAATTACTATACTTATTACGCTCATTATTATCAATCTACCTCATATTATTAGCCATATTATGCTTCTATGATCGATAGAACGAGAATTACTATACTCATTGCTCTTACTATCATCAATCTAACTCATATTATTAACCATATTATGCAATTATGATCGATAGGACGACAATTACTATACTTATTGCACTTATTATTATCAATCTACCTAATATTCTTAGCCATATTATGCTTACATGATCGATAGTACGACAACTGCTATACTCATTGCTCTTATTATTATCAATCTAACTCATATTATTAACCATATTATGCAGATATGATCGATAGAACGACAATTACTATACTTATTACTCTTATTATTATAAATCTAACTCATATTATTAGCCATATTATGCTTAAATGATCGATAGAACGACAATTACTATACTTATTACTCTTATTATTATCAATCTAACTCATATTATTAACCATATTATGCTAATATGATCGATAGAACGACAATTACTATACTTATTACACTCACTATTATCAATCTAACTCATATTATTAACAATATTATGCAGATATGATCGATAGCACGACATTTACTATACTTATTACTCGTAATATTATCAACCTAACTCATATTATTAGCCATATTATGCTTATATGATCGATAGAAAGACAATCACTATACTTATTATTCTTATTATTATCTACCTAACTCATATTATTAGCCATATTATGCTTATATTATCGATAGAACGACAATTACTATACTTATTACTCTTATTGTTATAAATCTAACTCATATTATTAGCCATAGTATGCTTATATGATCGATAGAACGACAATTACTGTACTCATTACTCTTATTATTATCAATCTAACTCATATTATTAGCCATATTATGCTTAAATGATCGATAGAACGACAATTACTATACTTATTACTCTTATTATTATCTACCTAACTGATATTATTAACCATATTATGCAGATATGATCGATAGAACGACAATTACTATATTAATTACTCTTATTATTATAAATCTAACTCATAGTATTATCCATATTATGCAATTATGATCGATAGAACGACAATTACTATACTTATTACTCTTATTATTATCAATCTAACTCATATTATTAGCCATATTATGCTTATATGATCGATAGAACGACAATTACTATACTCACTACTCTTATTATTATCAATCTTAACCATATTATGCTAATATGATCGATAGAACGACAATTATTATACTTATTACTCTTATTGTTATCAATCTAACTCATATTATTAACCATATTACGCTAATATGATCGATAGAACGACAATTACTATACTTATTACACTCACTATTATCAATCTAACTCATATTATTAACCATATTATGCTTATATGATCGATAGAACGACAATTATTGTACTTATTACTCTTATCATTATCGATCTAACTCATATCATTAGCCATATTATGCTTATATGATCGATAGAACGACAATTATTGTACTTATTACTCTTATCATTATCGATCTAACTCATACTATTAGCCATATTATGCTTATATGATCGATAAAACGACAATTACTATACTTATTACTCTTATTATTATGAATCTAACTCATATTATTAGACATATTATGCTTATATGATCGATAGAACTACAATTACTATACTCATTACTCTCATCATTATCAATCCAACTCATATTATTACCCATATTATGCTCATATGATCGATAGAACGACAATTACTATACTTATTACTCTTATTATTATCTACCTAACTCATATTATTAGCCATATTATGCTTATATTATCGATAGAACGACAATTACTATACTTATTACGCTCATTATTATCAATCTACCTCATATTATTAGCCATATTATGCTTCTATGATCGATAGAACGAGAATTACTATACTCATTGCTCTTATTATCATCAATCTAACTCATATTATTAACCATATTATGCAATTATGATCGATAGGACGACAATTACTATACTTATTACACTTACTTTTATCAATCTACCTAATATTATTAGCCATATTATGCTTACATGATCGATAGTACGACAACTACTATACTCATTGCTCTTATTATTATCAATCTAACTCATATTATTAACCATATTATGCAGATATGATCGATAGAACGACAATTACTATACTTATTACTCTTATTATTATAAATCTAACTTATATTATTAGCCATATTATGCTTATATTATCGATAGAACGACAATTACTATACTTATTACTGTTATTATTATCAATCTAACTCATATTATTAGCCATATTATGCTTATATTATCGATAGAACGGAATTACTATACTCATTCCTCTTATTATTATCAATCTAACTGATATTATTAGCCATATTATGCTTATATGATCGATAGAACGACAATTACTATACTTATTACTCTTATTATTATCAACCAAACTCATATTATTAGCCATATTATGCTTATATGATCGATAGAACGACAATCACTATACTTATTACTCTCATTATTATCAATCTAACTCACGTTATTAACCATATTATGCTAATATGATCGATAGAACGACAATTACTATACTTATTACTCTTATTGTTATCAATCTAACTCATATTATTAACCATATTATGCTAATATGATCGATAGAACGACAATTACTATACTTATTACACTCACTATTATCAATCTAACTCATATTATTAACCATATTATGCAGATATGATCGATAGCACGACATTTACTATACTTATTACTCGTAATATTATCAACCTAACTCGTATTATTAGCCATATTATGCTTATATGATCGATAGAAAGACAATCACTATACTTATTACTCTTATTATTATCTACCTAACTCATATTATTAGCCATATTATGCTTATATTATCGATAGATCGACAATTACTATAGTTATTGCGCTTATTATTATCAATCTAACTCATATTATTAGCCATATTATGCTTATATGATCGATAGAAAGACAATCACTATACTTATTATTCTTATTATTATCTACCTAACTCATATTATTAGCCATATTATGCTTATATTATCGATAGAACGACAATTACTATACTTATTACTCTTATTGTTATAAATCTAACTCATATTATTAGCCATAGTATGCTTATATGATCGATAGAACGACAATTACTGTACTCATTACTCTTATTATTATCAATCTAACTCATATTATTAGCCATATTATGCTTAAATGATCGATAGAACGACAATTACTATACTTATTACTCTTATTATTATCTACCTAACTGATATTATTAACCATATTATGCAGATATGATCGATAGAACGACAATTACTATATTAATTACTCTTATTATTATAAATCTAACTCATAGTATTATCCATATTATGCAATTATGATCGATAGAACGACAATTACTATACTTATTACTCTTATTATTATCAATCTAACTCATATTATTAGCCATATTATGCTTATATGATCGATAGAACGACAATTACTATACTCACTACTCTTATTATTATCAATCTTAACCATATTATGCTAATATGATCGATAGAACGACAATTACTATACTTATTACTCTTATTGTTATCAATCTAACTCATATTATTAACCATATTACGCTAATATGATCGATAGAACGACAATTACTATACTTATTACACTCACTATTATCAATCTAACTCATATTATTAACCATATTATGCTTATATGATCGATAGAACGACAATTATTGTACTTATTACTCTTATCATTATCGATCTAACTCATATCATTAGCCATATTATGCTTATATGATCGATAGAACGACAATTATTGTACTTATTACTCTTATCATTATCGATCTAACTCATACTATTAGCCATATTATGCTTATATGATCGATAAAACGACAATTACTATACTTATTACTCTTATTATTATGAATCTAACTCATATTATTAGACATATTATGCTTATATGATCGATAGAACTACAATTACTATACTCATTACTCTCATCATTATCAATCCAACTCATATTATTACCCATATTATGCTCATATGATCGATAGAACGACAATTACTATACTTATTACTCTTATTATTATCTACCTAACTCATATTATTAGCCATATTATGCTTATATTATCGATAGAACGACAATTACTATACTTATTACGCTCATTATTATCAATCTACCTCATATTATTAGCCATATTATGCTTCTATGATCGATAGAACGAGAATTACTATACTCATTGCTCTTATTATCATCAATCTAACTCATATTATTAACCATATTATGCAATTATGATCGATAGGACGACAATTACTATACTTATTACACTTACTTTTATCAATCTACCTAATATTATTAGCCATATTATGCTTACATGATCGATAGTACGACAACTACTATACTCATTGCTCTTATTATTATCAATCTAACTCATATTATTAACCATATTATGCAGATATGATCGATAGAACGACAATTACTATACTTATTACTCTTATTATTATAAATCTAACTTATATTATTAGCCATATTATGCTTATATTATCGATAGAACGACAATTACTATACTTATTACTGTTATTATTATCAATCTAACTCATATTATTAGCCATATTATGCTTATATTATCGATAGAACGGAATTACTATACTCATTCCTCTTATTATTATCAATCTAACTCATATTATTAGCCATATTATGCTTATATGATCGATAGAACGACAATTACTATACTTATTACTCTTATTATTATCAACCAAACTCATATTATTAGCCATATTATGCTTATATGATCGATAGAACGACAATCACTATACTTATTACTCTCATTATTATCAATCTAACTCACGTTATTAACCATATTATGCTAATATGATCGATAGAACGACAATTACTATACTTATTACTCTTATTGTTATCAATCTAACTCATATTATTAACCATATTATGCTAATATGATCGATAGAACGACAATTACTATACTTATTACACTCACTATTATCAATCTAACTCATATTATTAACCATATTATGCAGATATGATCGATAGCACGACATTTACTATACTTATTACTCGTAATATTATCAACCTAACTCGTATTATTAGCCATATTATGCTTATATGATCGATAGAAAGACAATCACTATACTTATTACTCTTATTATTATCTACCTAACTCATATTATTAGCCATATTATGCTTATATTATCGATAGATCGACAATTACTATAGTTATTGCGCTTATTATTATCAATCTAACTCATATTATTAGCCATATTATGCTTATATGATCGATAGAACGAGAATTACTATACTCACTACTCTTAGTATTATCAATCTAACTCATATTATTAGCCATATTATGCTTATATTATCGATAGAACGACAATTACTATACTTATTACTGTTATTATTATCAATCTAACTCATATTATTAGCCATATTGTGCTTATATGATCGATAGAACGACAATTACTATACTTATTACTCCTATTATTATAAATCTAACTCATATTATTAGCCATATTATGCTTATATGATCGATAGTACGACAATTACTATACTCATTGCTCTTATTATCATCAATCTAACTCATATTATTAACCATATTATGCAATTATGATCGATAGGACGACAATTACTATACTTATTACACTTATTATTATCAATCTACCTAATATTATTAGCCATATTATGCTTACATGATCGATAGTAAGACAACTACTATACTCATTGCTCTCATTATTATCAATCTAACTCACGTTATTAACCATATTATGCTAATATGATCGATAGAACGACAATTACTATACTTATTACTCTTATTGTTATCAATCTAACTCATATTATTAACCATATTATGCTAATATGATCGATAGAACGACAATTACTATACTTATTACACTCACTATTATCAATCTAACTCATATTATTAACCATATTATGCAGATATGATCGATAGCACGACATTTACTATACTTATTACTCTTCTTATTATCAACCTATCTCATATTATTAGCCATATTATGCTTATATGATCGATAGAACGACAATTACTATACTAACTACTCTTCTTATTATCAATCTAACTCATATTATTACCCATATTATGCTCATATGATCGATAGAACGACAATTACTATACTTATTACTCTTATTATTATCAATCTAACTCATATTATTAGCCATATTATGCTTATATTATCGATAGAACGACAATTACTATACTTATTACTGTTATTATTATCAATCTAACTCATATTATTAGCCATATTGTGCTTATATGATCGATAGAACGACAATTACTATACTTATTACTCCTATTATTATAAATCTAACTCATATTATTAGCCATATTATGCTTATATGATCGATAGTACGACAATTACTATACTCATTGCTCTTATTATTATCAATCTAACTCATATTATTAACCATATTATGCTAATATGATCGATAGAACGACAATTACTATACTTATTACACTCACTATTATCAATCTAACTCATATTATTAACAATATTATGCAGATATGATCGATAGCACGACATTTACTATACTTATTACTCGTAATATTATCAACCTAACTCATATTATTAGCCATATTATGCTTATATGATCGATAGAAAGACAATCACTATACTTATTATTCTTATTATTATCTACCTAACTCATATTATTAGCCATATTATGCTTATATGATCGATAGAACGACAATTACTATACTCACTACTCTTATTATTATCAATCTTAACCATATTATGCTAATATGATCGATAGAACGACAATTACTATACTTATTACTCTTATTGTTATCAATCTAACTCATATTATTAACCATATTACGCTAATATGATCGATAGAACGACAATTACTATACTTATTACACTCACTATTATCAATCTAACTCATATTATTAACCAGATTATGCTTATATGATCGATAGCACGACAATTATTGTACTTATTACTCTTATCATTATCGATCAAACTCATATTATTAGCCATATTATGCTTATATGATCGTTAGAACGACAATTATTGTACTTATTACTCTTATCATTATCGATCTAACTCATACTAATAGCCATATTATGCTTATATGATCGATAAAACGACAATTACTATACTTATTACTCTTATTATTATGAATCTAACTCATATTATTAGACATATTATGCTTATATGATCGATAGAACTACAATTACTATACTCATTACTCTCATCATTATCAATCCAACTCATATTATTACCCATATTATGCTCATATGATCGATAGAACGACAATTACTATACTTATTACTCTTATTATTATCTACCTAACTCATATTATTAGCCATATTATGCTTATATTATCGATAGAACGACAATTACTATACTTATTACGCTCATTATTATCAATCTACCTCATATTATTAGCCATATTATGCTTCTATGATCGATAGAACGAGAATTACTATACTCATTGCTCTTATTATCATCAATCTAACTCATATTATTAACCATATTATGCAATTATGATCGATAGGAAGACAATTACTATACTTATTACACTTATTATTATCAATCTACCTAATATTATTAGCCATATTATGCTTACATGATCGATAGTACGACAACTACTATACTCATTGCTCTTATTATTATCAATCTAACTCATATTATTAACCATATTATGCAGATATGATCGATAGAACGACAACTACTATACTTATTACTCTTATTATTATAAATCTAACTCATATTATTAGCCATATTATGCTTATATTATCGATAGAACGACAATTACTATACTTATTACTGTTATTATTATCAATCTAACTCATATTATTAGCCATATTATGCTTATATTATCGATAGAACGGAATTACTATACTCATTCCTCTTATTATTATCAATCTAACTCATATTTTTAGCCATATTATGCTTATATGTTCGATAGAACGACAATTACTATACTTATTACTCTTATTATTATCAACCTAACTCATATTATTAGCCATATTATGCTTATATGATCGATAGAACGACAATCACTATACTTATTACTCTCATTATTATCAATCTAACTCACGTTATTAACCATATTATGCTAATATGATCGATAGAACGACAATTACTATACTTATTACTCTTATTGTTATCAATCTAACTCATATTATTAACCATATTATGCTAATATGATCGATAGAACGACAATTACTATACTTATTACACTCACTATTATCAATCTAACTCATATTATTAACCATATTATGCAGATATGATCGATAGCACGACATTTACTATACTTATTACTCGTAATATTATCAACCTAACTCATATTATTAGCCATATTATGCTTATATGATCGATAGAAAGACAATCACTATACTTATTACTCTTATTATTATCTACCTAACTCATATTATTAGCCATATTATGCTTATATTATCGATAGAACGACAATTACTATAGTTATTACGCTTATTATTATCAATCTAACTCATATTATTAGCCATATTATGCTTATATGATCGATAGAACGACAATTACTATACTCATTACTCTTATTATTATCAATCTAACTCATGCTATTAGCCATATTATGCTTATATGATCGATATAACGACAATTACTATACTTATTACTCTTATTGTTATCAATCTAACTCATATTATTAGCCATATTATGCTTAAATGATCGATAGAACGACAATTACTATACTTATTACTCTTATTATTATCAATCTATCTCATATTATTAGCCATATTATGCTTATATGATCGATAGAACGACAATTACTATACTCACTACTCTTCTTATTATCAATCTAACTCATATTATTAGCCATATTATGCTTATATGATCGATAGAACGACAATTACTATACTTATTACTCTTATTATTATCAATCTAACTCATATTATTAACCATATTATGCTAATATGATCGATAGAACGACAATTACTATACTTATTACACTCACTATTATCAATCTAACTCATATTATTAACAATATTATGCAGATATGATCGATAGCACGACATTTACTATACTTATTACTCGTAATATTATCAACCTAACTCATATTATTAGCCATATTATGCTTATATGATCGATAGAAAGACAATCACTATACTTATTATTCTTATTATTATCTACCTAACTCATATTATTAGCCATATTATGCTTATATTATCGATAGAACGACAATTACTATACTTATTACTCTTATTATTATAAATCTAACTCATATTATTAGCCATATTATGCTTATATGCCCGATAGAACGACAATTACTGTACTCATTACTCTTATTATTATCAATCTAACTCATATTATTAGCCATATTATGCTTAAATGATCGATAGAACGACAATTACTATACTTATTACTCTTATTATTATCTACCTAACTGATATTATTAACCATATTATGCAGATATGATCGATAGAACGACAATTACTATATTTATTACTCTTATTATTATAAATCTAACTCATAGTATTATCCATATTATGCAATTATGATCGATAGAACGACAATTATTGTACTTATTACTCTTATCATTATCGATCTAACTCATATTATTAGCCATATTATGCTTATATGATCGATAGAACGACAATTATTGTACTTATTACTCTTATCATTATCGATCTAACTCATACTATTAGCCATATTATGCTTATATGATCGATAAAACGACAATTACTATACTTATTACTCTTATTATTATGAATCTAACTCATATTATTAGACATATTATGCTTATATGATCGATAGAACTACAATTACTATACTCATTACTCTCATCATTATCAATCCAACTCATATTATTACCCATATTATGCTCATATGATCGATAGAACGACAATTACTATACTTATTACTCTTATTATTATCTACCTAACTCATATTATTAGCCATATTATGCTTATATTATCGATAGAACGACAATTACTATACTTATTACGCTCATTATTATCAATCTACCTCATATTATTAGCCATATTATGCTTCTATGATCGATAGAACGAGAATTACTATACTCATTGCTCTTATTATCATCAATCTAACTCATATTATCAACCATATTATGCAATTATGATCGATAGGACGACAATTACTATACTTATTGCACTTATTATTATCAATCTACCTAATATTATTAGCCATATTATGCATACATGATCGATAGTACGACAACTACTATACTCATTGCTCTTATTATTATCAATCTAACTCATATTATTAACCATATTATGCAGATATGATCGATAGAACGACAATTACTACACTTATTACTCTTATTATTATAAATCTAACTCATATTATTAGCCATATTATGCTTAAATGATCGATAGAACGACAATTGCTATACTTATTACTCTTATTATTATCAATCTAACTCATATTATTAACCATATTATGCTAATATGATCGATAGAACGACAATTACTATACTTATTACACTCACTATTATCAATCTAACTCATATTATTAACAATATTATGCAGATATGATCGATAGCACGACATTTACTATACTTATTACTCGTAATATTATCAACCTAACTCATATTATTAGCCATATTATGCTTATATGATCGATAGAAAGACAATCACTATACTTATTATTCTTATTATTATCTACCTAACTCATATTATTAGCCATATTATGCTTATATTATCGATAGAACGACAATTACTATACTTATTACTCTTATTATTATAAATCTAACTCATATTATTAGCCATATTATGCTTATATGATCGATAGAACGACAATTACTGTACTCATTACTCTTATTATTATCAATCTAACTCATATTATTAGCCATATTATGCTTAAATGATCGATAGAACGACAATTACTATACTTATTACTCTTATTATTATCTACCTAACTGATATTATTAACCATATTATGCAGATATGATCGATAGAACGACAATTACTATATTTATTACTCTTATTATTATAAATCTAACTCATAGTATTATCCATATTATGCAATTATGATCGATAGAACGACAATTACTATACTTATTACTCTTATTATTATCAATCTAACTCATATTATTAGCCATATTATGCTTATATGATCGATAGAACGACAATTACTATACTCACTACTCTTATTATTATTAATCTTAACCATATTATGCTAATATGATCGATAGAACGACAATTACTATACTTATTACTCTTATTGTTATCAATCTAACTCATATTATTAACCATATTACGCTAATATGATCGATAGAACGACAATTACTATACTTATTACACTCACTATTATCAATCTAACTCATATTATTAACCATATTATGCTTATATGATCGATAGCACGACAATTATTGTACTTATTACTCTTATCATTATCGATCTAACTCATATTATTAGCCATATTATGCTTATATGATCGATAGAACGACAATTATTGTACTTATTACTCTTATCATTACCGATCTAACTCATACTAATAGCCATATTATGCTTATATGATCGATAAAACGACAATTACTATACTTATTACTCTTATTATTATGAATCTAACTCATATTATTAGACATATTATGCTTATATGATCGATAGAACTACAATTACTATACTCATTACTCTCATCATTATCAATCCAACTCATATTATTACCCATATTATGCTCATATGATCGATAGAACGACAATTACTATACTTATTACTCTTATTATTATCTACCTAACTCATATTATTAGCCATATTATGCTTATATTATCGATAGAACGACAATTACTATACTTATTACGCTCATTATTATCAATCTACCTCATATTATTAGACATATTATGCTTCTATGATCGATAGAACGAGAATTACTATACTCATTGCTCTTATTATCATCAATCTAACTCATATTATTAACCATATTATGCAATTATGATCGATAGGACGACAATTACTATACTTATTACACTTATTATTATCAATCTACCTAATATTATTAGCCATATTATGCTTACATGATCGATAGTACGACAACTACTATACTCATTGCTCTTATTATTATCAATCTAACTCATATTATTAACCATATTATGCAGATATGATCGATAGAACGACAATTACTATACTTATTACTCTTATTATTATAAATCTAACTCATATTATTAGCCATATTATGCTTATATTATCGATAGAACGACAATTACTATACTTATTACTGTTATTATTATCAATCTAACTCATATTATTAGCCATATTATGCTTATATTATCGATAGAACGGAATTACTAAACTCATTCCTCTTATTATTATCAATCTAACTCATATTATTAGCCATATTATGCTTATATGTTCGATAGAACGACAATTACTATACTTATTACTCTTATTATTATCAACCTAACTCATATTATTAGCCATATTATGCTTATATGATCGATAGAACGACAATCACTATACTTATTACTCTCATTATTATCAATCTAACTCACGTTATTAACCATATTATGCTAATATGATCGATAGAACGACAATTACTATACTTATTACTCGTAATATTATCAACCTAACTCATATTATTAGCCATATTATGCTTATATGATCGATAGAAAGACAATCACTATACTTATTACTCTTATTATTATCTACCTAACTCATATTATTAGCCATATTATGCTTATATTATCGATAGAACGACAATTACTATAGTTATTACGCTTATTATTATCAATCTAACTCATATTATTAGCCATATTATGCTTATATGATCGATAGAACGACAATTACTATACTCATTACTCTTATTATTATCAATCTAACTCATGCTATTAGCCATATTATGCTTATATGATCGATATAACGACAATTACTATACTTATTACTCTTATTGTTATCAATCTAACTCATATTATTAGCCATATTATGCTTAAATGATCGATAGAACGACAATTACTATACTTATTACTCTTATTATTATCAATCTATCTCATATTATTAGCCATATTATGCTTATATGATCGATAGAACGACAATTACTATACTCACTACTCTTCTTATTATCAATCTAACTCATATTATTAGCCATATTATGCTTATATGATCGATAGAACGACAATTACTATACTTATTACTCTTATTATTATCAATCTAACTCATATTATTAACCATATTATGCTAATATGATCGATAGAACGACAATTACTATACTTATTACACTCACTATTATCAATCTAACTCATATTATTAACAATATTATGCAGATATGATCGATAGCACGATATTTACTATACTTATTACTCGTAATATTATCAACCTAACTCATATTATTAGCCATATTATGCTTATATGATCGATAGAAAGACAATCACTATACTTATTATTCTTATTATTATCTACCTAACTCATATTATTAGCCATATTATGCTTATATTATCGATAGAACGACAATTACTATACTTATTACTCTTATTATTATAAATCTAACTCATATTATTAGCCATATTATGCTTATATGCTCGATAGAACGACAATTACTGTACTCATTACTCTTATTATTATCAATCTAACTCAATATTATTAGCCATATTATGCTTAAATGATCGATAGAACGACAATTACTATACTTATTACTCTTATTATTATCTACCTAACTGATATTATTAACCATATTATGCAGATATGATCGATAGAACGACAATTACTATATTTATTACTCTTATTATTATAAATCTAACTCATAGTATTATCCATATTATGCAATTATGATCGATAGAACGACAATTATTGTACTTATTACTCTTATCATTATCGATCTAACTCATATTATTAGCCATATTATGCTTATATGATCGAATAGAACGACAATTATTGTACTTATTACTCTTATCATTATCGATCTAACTCATACTATTAGCCATATTATGCTTATATGATCGATAAAACGACAATTACTATACTTATTACTCTTATTATTATGAATCTAACTCATATTATTAGACATATTATGCTTATATGATCGATAGAACTACAATTACTATACTCATTACTCTCATCATTATCAATCCAACTCATATTATTACCCATATTATGCTCATATGATCGATAGAACGACAATTACTATACTTATTACTCTTATTATTATCTACCTAACTCATATTATTAGCCATATTATGCTTATATTATCGATAGAACGACAATTACTATACTTATTACGCTCATTATTATCAATCTACCTCATATTATTAGCCATATTATGCTTCTATGATCGATAGAACGAGAATTACTATACTCATTGCTCTTATTATCATCAATCTAACTCATATTATCAATTATATTATGCAATTATGATCGATAGGACGACAATTACTATACTTATTGCACTTATTATTATCAATCTACCTAATATTATTAGCCATATTATGCTTATATGATCGATAGAACGACAATTACTATACTCACTACTCTTCTTATTATCAATCTAACTCATATTATTAGCCATATTATGCTTATATGATCGATAGAACGACAATTACTATACTTATTACTCTTATTATTATCAATCTAACTCATATTATTAACCATATTATGCTAATATGATCGATAGAACGACAATTACTATACTTATTACACTCACTATTATCAATCTAACTCATATTATTAACAATATTATGCAGATATGATCGATAGCACGATATTTACTATACTTATTACTCGTAATATTATCAACCTAACTCATATTATTAGCCATATTATGCTTATATGATCGATAGAAAGACAATCACTATACTTATTATTCTTATTATTATCTACCTAACTCATATTATTAGCCATATTATGCTTATATTATCGATAGAACGACAATTACTATACTTATTACTCTTATTATTATAAATCTAACTCATATTATTAGCCATATTATGCTTATATGCTCGATAGAACGACAATTACTGTACTCATTACTCTTATTATTATCAATCTAACTCATATTATTAGCCATATTATGCTTAAATGATCGATAGAACGACAATTACTATACTTATTACTCTTATTATTATCTACCTAACTGATATTATTAACCATATTATGCAGATATGATCGATAGAACGACAATTACTATATTTATTACTCTTATTATTATAAATCTAACTCATAGTATTATCCATATTATGCAATTATGATCGATAGAACGACAATTATTGTACTTATTACTCTTATCATTATCGATCTAACTCATATTATTAGCCATATTATGCTTATATGATCGATAGAACGACAATTATTGTACTTATTACTCTTATCATTATCGATCTAACTCATACTATTAGCCATATTATGCTTATATGATCGATAAAACGACAATTACTATACTTATTACTCTTATTATTATGAATCTAACTCATATTATTAGACATATTATGCTTATATGATCGATAGAACTACAATTACTATACTCATTACTCTCATCATTATCAATCCAACTCATATTATTACCCATATTATGCTCATATGATCGATAGAACGACAATTACTATACTTATTACTCTTATTATTATCTACCTAACTCATATTATTAGCCATATTATGCTTATATTATCGATAGAACGACAATTACTATACTTATTACGCTCATTATTATCAATCTACCTCATATTATTAGCCATATTATGCTTCTATGATCGATAGAACGAGAATTACTATACTCATTGCTCTTATTATCATCAATCTAACTCATATTATCAACCATATTATGCAATTATGATCGATAGGACGACAATTACTATACTTATTGCACTTATTATTATCAATCTACCTAATATTATTAGCCATATTATGCATACATGATCGATAGTACGACAACTACTATACTCATTGCTCTTATTATTATCAATCTAACTCATATTATTAACCATATTATGCAGATATGATCGATAGAACGACAATTACCATACTTATTACTCTTATTATTATAAATCTAACTCATATTATTAGCCATATTATGCTTAAATGATCGATAGAACGACAATTACTATACTTATTACTCTTATTATTATCAATCTAACTCATATTATTAACCATATTATGCTAATATGATCGATAGAACGACAATTACTATACTTATTACACTCACTATTATCAATCTAACTCATATTATTAACAATTTTATGCAGATATGATCGATAGCACGACATTTACTATACTTATTACTCGTAATATTATCAACCTAACTCATATTATTAGCCATATTATGCTTATATGATCGATAGAAAGACAATCACTATACTTATTATTCTTATTATTATCTACCTAACTCATATTATTAGCCATATTATGCTTATATTATCGATAGAACGACAATTACTATACTTATTACTCTTATTATTATAAATCTAACTCATATTATTAGCCATATTATGCTTATATGATCGATAGAACGACAATTACTATACTCACTACTCTTCTTATTATCAATCTAACTCATATTATTAGCCATATTATGCTTATATGATCGATAGAACGACAATTACTGTACTCATTACTCTTATTATTATCAATCTAACTCATATTATTAGCCATATTATGCTTAAATGATCGATAGAACGACAATTACTATACTTATTACTCTTATTATTATCTACCTAACTGATATTATTAACCATATTATGCAGATATGATCGATAGAACGACAATTACTATATTTATTACTCTTATTATTATAAATCTAACTCATAGTATTATCCATATTATGCAATTATGATCGATAGAACGACAATTACTATACTTATTACTCTTATTATTATCAATCTAACTCATATTGTTAGCCATATTATGCTTATATGATCGATAGAACGACAATTACTATACTCACTACTCTTACTATTATCAATCTTAACCATATTATGCTAATATGATCGATAGAACGACAATTACTATACTTATTACACTCACTATTATCAATCTAACTCATATTATTAACCATATTATGCTTATATGATCGATAGCACGACAATTATTGTACTTATTACTCTTATCATTATCGATCTAACTCATATTATTAGCCATATTATGCTTATACGATCGATAGAACGACAATTATTGTACTTATTACTCTTATCATTATCGATCTAACTCATACTAATAGCCATATTATGCTTATATGATCGATAAAACGACAATTACTATACTTATTACTCTTATTATTATGAATCTAACTCATATTATTAGACATATTATGCTTATATGATCGATAGAACTACAATTACTATACTCATTACTCTCATCATTATCAATCCAACTCATATTATTACCCATATTATGCTCATATGATCGATAGAACGACAATTACTATACTTATTACTCTTATTATTATCTACCTAACTCATATTATTAGCCATATTATGCTTATATTATCGATAGAACGACAATTACTATACTTATTACGCTCATTATTATCAATCTACCTCATATTATTAGCCATATTATGCTTCTATGATCGATAGAACGAGAATTACTATACTCATTGCTCTTATTATCATCAATCTAACTCATATTATTAACCATATTATGCAATTATGATCGATAGGAAGACAATTACTATACTTATTACACTTATTATTATCAATCTACCTAATATTATTAGCCATATTATGCTTACATGATCGATAGTACGACAACTACTATACTCATTGCTCTTATTATTATCAATCTAACTCATATTATTAACCATATTATGCAGATATGATCGATAGAACGACAATTACTATACTTATTACTCTTATTATTATAAATCTAACTCATATTATTAGCCATATTATGCTTATATTATCGATAGAACGACAATTACTATACTTATTACTGTTATTATTATCAATCTAACTCATATTATTAGCCATATTATGCTTATATTATCGATAGAACGACAATTACTATACTTATTACGCTCATTATTATCAATCTACCTCATATTATTAGCCATATTATGCTTACATGATCGATAGTAAGACAACTACTATACTCATTGCTCTTATTATTATCAATCTAACTCATATTATTAACCATATTATGCAGATATGATCGATAGAACGACAATTACTATACTCATTACTCTTATTATTATCAATCTAACTCATGCTATTAGCCATATTATGCTTATATGATCGATATAACGACAATTACTATACTTATTACTCTTATTGTTATCAATCTAACTCATATTATTAGCCATATTATGCTTAAATGATCGATAGAACGACAATTACTATACTTATTACTCTTATTATTATCAACCTATCTCATATTATTAGCCATATTATGCTTATATGATCGATAGAACGACAATTACTATACTCACTACTCTTCTTATTATCAATCTAACTCATATTATTAGCCATATTATGCTTATATGATCGATAGAACGACAATTACTGTACTCATTACTCTTATTATTATCAATCTAACTCATATTATTAGCCATATTATGCTTAAATGATCGATAGAACGACAATTACTATACTTATTACTCTTATTATTATCTACCTAACTGATATTATTAACCATATTATGCAGATATGATCGATAGAACGACAATTACTATATTTATTACTCTTATTATTATAAATCTAACTCATAGTATTATCCATATTATGCAATTATGATCGATAGAACGACAATTACTATACTTATTACTCTTATTATTATCAATCTAACTCATATTGTTAGCCATATTATGCTTATATGATCGATAGAACGACAATTACTATACTCACTACTCTTATTATTATCAATCTTAACCATATTATGCTAATATGATCGATAGAACGACAATTACTATACTTATTACTCTTATTGTTATCAATCTAACTCATATTATTAACCATATTACGCTAATATGATCGATAGAACGACAATTACTATACTTATTACACTCACTATTATCAATCTAACTCATATTATTAACCATATTATGCTTATATGATCGATAGCACGACAATTATTGTACTTATTACTCTTATCATTATCGATCTAACTCATATTATTAGCCATATTATGCTTATATGATCGATAGAACGACAATTATTGTACTTATTACTCTTATCATTATCGATCTAACTCATACTAATAGCCATATTATGCTTATATGATCGATAAAACGACAATTACTATACTTATTACTCTTATTATTATGAATCTAACTCATATTATTAGACATATTATGCTTATATGATCGATAGAACTACAATTACTATACTCATTACTCTCATCATTATCAATCCAACTCATATTATTACCCATATTATGCTCATATGATCGATAGAACGACAATTACTATACTTATTACTCTTATTATTATCTACCTAACTCATATTATTAGCCATATTATGCTTATATTATCGATAGAACGACAATTACTATACTTATTACGCTCATTATTATCAATCTACCTCATATTATTAGCCATATTATGCTTCTATGATCGATAGAACGAGAATTACTATACTCATTGCTCTTATTATCATCAATCTAACTCATATTATTAACCATATTATGCAATTATGATCGATAGGAAGACAATTACTATACTTATTACACTTATTATTATCAATCTACCTAATATTATTAGCCATATTATGCTTACATGATCGATAGTACGACAACTACTATACTCATTGCTCTTATTATTATCAATCTAACTCATATTATTAACCATATTATGCAGATATGATCGATAGAACGACAATTACTATACTTATTACTCTTATTATTATAAATCTAACTCATATTATTAGCCATATTATGCTTATATTATCGATAGAACGACAATTACTATACTTATTACTGTTATTATTATCAATCTAACTCATATTATTAGCCATATTATGCTTATATTATCGATAGAACGGAATTACTATACTCATTCCTCTTATTATTATCAATCTAACTCATATTATTAGCCATATTATGCTTATATGTTCGATAGGACGACAATTACTATACTTATTACTCTTATTATTATCAACCTAACTCATATTATTAGCCATATTATGCTTATATGATCGATAGAACGACAATCACTATACTTATTACTCTCATTATTATCAATCTAACTCACGTTATTAACCATATTATGCTAATATGATCGATAGAACGACAATTACTATACTTATTACTCTTATTGTTATCAATCTAACTCATATTATTAACCATATTATGCTAATATGATCGATAGAACGACAATTACTATACTTATTACACTCACTATTATCAATCTAACTCATATTATTAACCATATTATGCAGATATGATCGATAGCACGACATTTACTATACTTATTACTCGTAATATTATCAACCTAACTCATATTATTAGCCATATTATGCTTATATGATCGATAGAAAGACAATCACTATACTTATTACTCTTATTATTATCTACCTAACTCATATTATTAGCCATATTATGCTTATATTATCGATAGAACGACAATTACTATAGTTATTACGCTTATTATTATCAATCTAACTCATATTATTAGCCATATTATGCTTATATGATCGATAGAACGACAATTACTATACTCATTACTCTTATTATTATCAATCTAACTCATGCTATTAGCCATATTATGCTTATATGATCGATATAACGACAATTACTATACTTATTACTCTTATTGTTATCAATCTAACTCATATTATTAGCCATATTATGCTTAAATGATCGATAGAACGACAATTACTATACTTATTACTCTTATTATTATCTACCTAACTCATATTATTAGCCATATTATGCTTATATTATCGATAGAACGACAATTACTATACTTATTACTCTTATTATTATAAATCTAACTCATATTATTAGCCATATTATGCTTATATGCTCGATAGAACGACAATTACTGTACTCATTACTCTTATTATTATCAATCTAACTCATATTATTAGCCATATTATGCTTAAATGATCGATAGAACGACAATTACTATACTTATTACTCTTATTATTATCTACCTAACTGATATTATTAACCATATTATGCAGATATGATCGATAGAACGACAATTACTATACTTATTACACTCACTATTATCAATCTAACTCATATTATTAACAATATTATGCAGATATGATCGATAGCACGACATTTACTATACTTATTACTCGTAATATTATCAACCTAACTCATATTATTAGCCATATTATGCTTATATGATCGATAGAAAGGCAATCACTATACTTATTATTCTTATTATTATCTACCTAACTCATATTATTAGCCATATTATGCTTATATTATCGATAGAACGACAATTACTATACTTATTACTCTTATTATTATAAATCTAACTCATATTATTAGCCATATTATGCTTATATGATCGATAGAACGACAATTATTGTACTTATTACTCTTATCATTATCGATCTAACTCATACTATTAGCCATATTATGCTTATATGATCGATAAAACGACAATTACTATACTTATTACTCTTATTATTATGAATCTAACTCATATTATTAGACATATTATGCTTATATGATCGATAGAACTACAATTACTATACTCATTACTCTCATCATTATCAATCCAACTCATATTATTACCCATATTATGCTCATATGATCGATAGAACGACAATTACTATACTTATTACTCTTATTATTATCTACCTAACTCATATTATTAGCCATATTATGCTTATATTATCGATAGAACGACAATTACTATACTTATTACGCTCATTATTATCAATCTACCTCATATTATTAGCCATATTATGCTTCTATGATCGATAGAACGAGAATTACTATACTCATTGCTCTTATTATCATCAATCTAACTCATATTATCAATTATATTATGCAATTATGATCGATAGGACGACAATTACTATACTTATTGCACTTATTATTATCAATCTACCTAATATTATTAGCCATATTATGCTTATATGATCGATAGAACGACAATTACTATACTCACTACTCTTCTTATTATCAATCTAACTCATATTATTAGCCATATTATGCTTATATGATCGATAGAACGACAATTACTATACTTATTACTCTTATTATTATCAATCTAACTCATATTATTAACCATATTATGCTAATATGATCGATAGAACGACAATTACTATACTTATTACACTCACTATTATCAATCTAACTCATATTATTAACAATATTATGCAGATATGATCGATAGCACGATATTTACTATACTTATTACTCGTAATATTATCAACCTAACTCATATTATTAGCCATATTATGCTTATATGATCGATAGAAAGACAATCACTATACTTATTATTCTTATTATTATCTACCTAACTCATATTATTAGCCATATTATGCTTATATTATCGATAGAACGACAATTACTATACTTATTACTCTTATTATTATAAATCTAACTCATATTATTAGCCATATTATGCTTATATGCTCGATAGAACGACAATTACTGTACTCATTACTCTTATTATTATCAATCTAACTCATATTATTAGCCATATTATGCTTAAATGATCGATAGAACGACAATTACTATACTTATTACTCTTATTATTATCTACCTAACTGATATTATTAACCATATTATGCAGATATGATCGATAGAACGACAATTACTATATTTATTACTCTTATTATTATAAATCTAACTCATAGTATTATCCATATTATGCAATTATGATCGATAGAACGACAATTATTGTACTTATTACTCTTATCATTATCGATCTAACTCATATTATTAGCCATATTATGCTTATATGATCGATAGAACGACAATTATTGTACTTATTACTCTTATCATTATCGATCTAACTCATACTATTAGCCATATTATGCTTATATGATCGATAAAACGACAATTACTATACTTATTACTCTTATTATTATGAATCTAACTCATATTATTAGACATATTATGCTTATATGATCGATAGAACTACAATTACTATACTCATTACTCTCATCATTATCAATCCAACTCATATTATTACCCATATTATGCTCATATGATCGATAGAACGACAATTACTATACTTATTACTCTTATTATTATCTACCTAACTCATATTATTAGCCATATTATGCTTATATTATCGATAGAACGACAATTACTATACTTATTACGCTCATTATTATCAATCTACCTCATATTATTAGCCATATTATGCTTCTATGATCGATAGAACGAGAATTACTATACTCATTGCTCTTATTATCATCAATCTAACTCATATTATCAACCATATTATGCAATTATGATCGATAGGACGACAATTACTATACTTATTGCACTTATTATTATCAATCTACCTAATATTATTAGCCATATTATGCATACATGATCGATAGTACGACAACTACTATACTCATTGCTCTTATTATTATCAATCTAACTCATATTATTAACCATATTATGCAGATATGATCGATAGAACGACAATTACCATACTTATTACTCTTATTATTATAAATCTAACTCATATTATTAGCCATATTATGCTTAAATGATCGATAGAACGACAATTACTATACTTATTACTCTTATTATTATCAATCTAACTCATATTATTAACCATATTATGCTAATATGATCGATAGAACGACAATTACTATACTTATTACACTCACTATTATCAATCTAACTCATATTATTAACAATTTTATGCAGATATGATCGATAGCACGACATTTACTATACTTATTACTCGTAATATTATCAACCTAACTCATATTATTAGCCATATTATGCTTATATGATCGATAGAACGACAATTATTGTACTTATTACTCTTATCATTATCGATCTAACTCATACTAATAGCCATATTATGCTTATATGATCGATAAAACGACAATTACTATACTTATTACTCTTATTATTATGAATCTAACTCATATTATTAGACATATTATGCTTATATGATCGATAGAACTACAATTACTATACTCATTACTCTCATCATTATCAATCCAACTCATATTATTACCCATATTATGCTCATATGATCGATAGAACGACAATTACTATACTTATTACTCTTATTATTATCTACCTAACTCATATTATTAGCCATATTATGCTTATATTATCGATAGAACGACAATTACTATACTTATTACGCTCATTATTATCAATCTACCTCATATTATTAGCCATATTATGCTTCTATGATCGATAGAACGAGAATTACTATACTCATTGCTCTTATTATCATCAATCTAACTCATATTATTAACCATATTATGCAATTATGATCGATAGGAAGACAATTACTATACTTATTACACTTATTATTATCAATCTACCTAATATTATTAGCCATATTATGCTTACATGATCGATAGTACGACAACTACTATACTCATTGCTCTTATTATTATCAATCTAACTCATATTATTAACCATATTATGCAGATATGATCGATAGAACGACAATTACTATACTTATTACTCTTATTATTATAAATCTAACTCATATTATTAGCCATATTATGCTTATATTATCGATAGAACGACAATTACTATACTTATTACTGTTATTATTATCAATCTAACTCATATTATTAGCCATATTATGCTTATATTATCGATAGAACGGAATTACTATACTCATTCCTCTTATTATTATCAATCTAACTCATATTATTAGCCATATTATGCTTATATGTTCGATAGGACGACAATTACTATACTTATTACTCTTATTATTATCAACCTAACTCATATTATTAGCCATATTATGCTTATATGATCGATAGAACGACAATCACTATACTTATTACTCTCATTATTATCAATCTAACTCACGTTATTAACCATATTATGCTAATATGATCGATAGAACGACAATTACTATACTTATTACTCTTATTGTTATCAATCTAACTCATATTATTAACCATATTATGCTAATATGATCGATAGAACGACAATTACTATACTTATTACACTCACTATTATCAATCTAACTCATATTATTAACCATATTATGCAGATATGATCGATAGCACGACATTTACTATACTTATTACTCGTAATATTATCAACCTAACTCATATTATTAGCCATATTATGCTTATATGATCGATAGAAAGACAATCACTATACTTATTACTCTTATTATTATCTACCTAACTCATATTATTAGCCATATTATGCTTATATTATCGATAGAACGACAATTACTATAGTTATTACGCTTATTATTATCAATCTAACTCATATTATTAGCCATATTATGCTTATATGATCGATAGAACGACAATTACTATACTCATTACTCTTATTATTATCAATCTAACTCATGCTATTAGCCATATTATGCTTATATGATCGATATAACGACAATTACTATACTTATTACTCTTATTGTTATCAATCTAACTCATATTATTAGCCATATTATGCTTAAATGATCGATAGAACGACAATTACTATACTTATTACTCTTATTATTATCTACCTAACTCATATTATTAGCCATATTATGCTTATATTATCGATAGAACGACAATTACTATACTTATTACTCTTATTATTATAAATCTAACTCATATTATTAGCCATATTATGCTTATATGCTCGATAGAACGACAATTACTGTACTCATTACTCTTATTATTATCAATCTAACTCATATTATTAGCCATATTATGCTTAAATGATCGATAGAACGACAATTACTATACTTATTACTCTTATTATTATCTACCTAACTGATATTATTAACCATATTATGCAGATATGATCGATAGAACGACAATTACTATACTTATTACACTCACTATTATCAATCTAACTCATATTATTAACAATATTATGCAGATATGATCGATAGCACGACATTTACTATACTTATTACTCGTAATATTATCAACCTAACTCATATTATTAGCCATATTATGCTTATATGATCGATAGAAAGGCAATCACTATACTTATTATTCTTATTATTATCTACCTAACTCATATTATTAGCCATATTATGCTTATATTATCGATAGAACGACAATTACTATACTTATTACTCTTATTATTATAAATCTAACTCATATTATTAGCCATATTATGCTTATATGATCGATAGAACGACAATTATTGTACTTATTACTCTTATCATTATCGATCTAACTCATACTATTAGCCATATTATGCTTATATGATCGATAAAACGACAATTACTATACTTATTACTCTTATTATTATGAATCTAACTCATATTATTAGACATATTATGCTTATATGATCGATAGAACTACAATTACTATACTCATTACTCTCATCATTATCAATCCAACTCATATTATTACCCATATTATGCTCATATGATCGATAGAACGACAATTACTATACTTATTACTCTTATTATTATCTACCTAACTCATATTATTAGCCATATTATGCTTATATTATCGATAGAACGACAATTACTATACTTATTACGCTCATTATTATCAATCTACCTCATATTATTAGCCATATTATGCTTCTATGATCGATAGAACGAGAATTACTATACTCATTGCTCTTATTATCATCAATCTAACTCATATTATCAATTATATTATGCAATTATGATCGATAGGACGACAATTACTATACTTATTGCACTTATTATTATCAATCTACCTAATATTATTAGCCATATTATGCTTATATGATCGATAGAACGACAATTACTATACTCACTACTCTTCTTATTATCAATCTAACTCATATTATTAGCCATATTATGCTTATATGATCGATAGAACGACAATTACTATACTTATTACTCTTATTATTATCAATCTAACTCATATTATTAACCATATTATGCTAATATGATCGATAGAACGACAATTACTATACTTATTACACTCACTATTATCAATCTAACTCATATTATTAACAATATTATGCAGATATGATCGATAGCACGATATTTACTATACTTATTACTCGTAATATTATCAACCTAACTCATATTATTAGCCATATTATGCTTATATGATCGATAGAAAGACAATCACTATACTTATTATTCTTATTATTATCTACCTAACTCATATTATTAGCCATATTATGCTTATATTATCGATAGAACGACAATTACTATACTTATTACTCTTATTATTATAAATCTAACTCATATTATTAGCCATATTATGCTTATATGCTCGATAGAACGACAATTACTGTACTCATTACTCTTATTATTATCAATCTAACTCATATTATTAGCCATATTATGCTTAAATGATCGATAGAACGACAATTACTATACTTATTACTCTTATTATTATCTACCTAACTGATATTATTAACCATATTATGCAGATATGATCGATAGAACGACAATTACTATATTTATTACTCTTATTATTATAAATCTAACTCATAGTATTATCCATATTATGCAATTATGATCGATAGAACGACAATTATTGTACTTATTACTCTTATCATTATCGATCTAACTCATATTATTAGCCATATTATGCTTATATGATCGATAGAACGACAATTATTGTACTTATTACTCTTATCATTATCGATCTAACTCATACTATTAGCCATATTATGCTTATATGATCGATAAAACGACAATTACTATACTTATTACTCTTATTATTATGAATCTAACTCATATTATTAGACATATTATGCTTATATGATCGATAGAACTACAATTACTATACTCATTACTCTCATCATTATCAATCCAACTCATATTATTACCCATATTATGCTCATATGATCGATAGAACGACAATTACTATACTTATTACTCTTATTATTATCTACCTAACTCATATTATTAGCCATATTATGCTTATATTATCGATAGAACGACAATTACTATACTTATTACGCTCATTATTATCAATCTACCTCATATTATTAGCCATATTATGCTTCTATGATCGATAGAACGAGAATTACTATACTCATTGCTCTTATTATCATCAATCTAACTCATATTATCAACCATATTATGCAATTATGATCGATAGGACGACAATTACTATACTTATTGCACTTATTATTATCAATCTACCTAATATTATTAGCCATATTATGCATACATGATCGATAGTACGACAACTACTATACTCATTGCTCTTATTATTATCAATCTAACTCATATTATTAACCATATTATGCAGATATGATCGATAGAACGACAATTACCATACTTATTACTCTTTATTATAAATCTAACTCATATTATTAGCCATATTATGCTTAAATGATCGATAGAACGACAATTACTATACTTATTACTCTTATTATTATCAATCTAACTCATATTATTAACCATATTATGCTAATATGATCGATAGAACGACAATTACTATACTTATTACACTCACTATTATCAATCTAACTCATATTATTAACAATTTTATGCAGATATGATCGATAGCACGACATTTACTATACTTATTACTCGTAATATTATCAACCTAACTCATATTATTAGCCATATTATGCTTATATGATCGATAGAAAGACAATCACTATACTTATTATTCTTATTATTATCTACCTAACTCATATTATTAGCCATATTATGCTTATATTATCGATAGAACGACAATTACTATACTTATTACTCTTATTATTATAAATCTAACTCATATTATTAGCCATATTATGCTTATATGATCGATAGAACGACAATTACTATACTCACTACTCTTCTTATTATCAATCTAACTCATATTATTAGCCATATTATGCTTATATGATCGATAGAACGACAATTACTGTACTCATTACTCTTATTATTATCAATCTAACTCATATTATTAGCCATATTATGCTTAAATGATCGATAGAACGACAATTACTATACTTATTACTCTTATTATTATCTACCTAACTGATATTATTAACCATATTATGCAGATATGATCGATAGAACGACAATTTTACTATACTCACTACTCTTATTATTATCAATCTTAACCATATTATGCTAATATGATCGATAGAACGACAATTACTATACTTATTACTCTTATTGTTATCAATCTAACTCATATTATTAACCATATTACGCTAATATGATCGATAGAACGGCAATTACTATACTTATTACACTCACTATTATCAATCTAACTCATATTATTAACCATATTATGCTTATATGATCGATAGAACGACAATTATTGTACTTATTACTCTTATCATTATCGATCTAACTCATATTATTAGCCATATTATGCTTATATGATCGATAGAACGACAATTATTGTACTTATTACTCTTATCATTATCGATCTAACTCATACTATTAGCCATATTATGCTTATATGATCGATAAAACGACAATTACTATACTTATTACTCTTATTATTATGAATCTAACTCATATTATTAGACATATTATGCTTATATGATCGATAGAACTACAATTACTATACTCATTACTCTCATCATTATCAATCCAACTCATATTATTACCCATATTATGCTCATATGATCGATAGAACGACAATTACTATACTTATTACTCTTATTATTATCTACCTAACTCATATTATTAGCCATATTATGCTTATATTATCGATAGAACGACAATTACTATACTTATTACGCTCATTATTATCAATCTACCTCATATTATTAGCCATATTATGCTTACATGATCGATAGTACGACAACTACTATACTCATTGCTCTTATTATCATCAATCTAACTCATATTATTAACCATATTATACAATTATGATCGATAGGACGACAATTACTATACTTATTACACTTATTATTATCAATCTACCTAATATTATTAGCCATATTATGCTTACATGATCGATAGTACGACAACTACTATACTCATTGCTCTTATTATTATCAATCTAACTCATATTATTAACCATATTATGCAGATATGATCGATAGAACGACAATTACTATACTTATTACTCTTATTATTATAAATCTAACTTATATTATTAGCCATATTATGCTTATATTATCGATAGAACGACAATTACTATACTTATTACTGTTATTATTATCAATCTAACTCATATTATTAGCCATATTATGCTTATATTATCGATAGAACGGAATTACTATACTCATTCCTCTTATTATTATCAATCTAACTCATATTATTAGCCATATTATGCTTATATGATCGATAGAACGACAATTACTATACTTATTACTCTTATTATTATCAACCTAACTCATATTATTAGCCATATTATGCTTATATGATCGATAGAACGACAATCACTATACTTATTACTCTCATTATTATCAATCTAACTCACGTTATTAACCATATTATGCTAATATGATCGATAGAACGACAATTACTATACTTATTACTCTTATTGTTATCAATCTAACTCATATTATTAACCATATTATGCTAATATGATCGATAGAACGACAATTACTATACTTATTACACTCACTATTATCAATCTAACTCATATTATTAACAATATTATGCAGATATGATCGATAGCACGACATTTACTATACTTATTACTCGTAATATTATCAACCTAACTCATATTATTGGCCATATTATGCTTATATGATCGATAGAAAGACAATCACTATACTTATTATTCTTATTATTATCTACCTAACTCATATTATTAGCCATATTATGCTTATATTATCGATAGAACGACAATTACTATACTTATTACTCTTATTATTATCTACCTAACTCATATTATTAGCCATATTATGCTTATATTATCGATAGAACGACAATTACTATACTTATTACGCTCATTATTATCAATCTACCTCATATTATTAGCCATATTATGCTTACATGATCGATAGTACGACAACTACTATACTCATTGCTCTTATTATCATCAATCTAACTCATATTATTAACCATATTATGCAATTATGATCGATAGGACGACAATTACTATACTTATTACACTTATTATTATCAATCTACCTAATATTATTAGCCATATTATGCTTACATGATCGATAGTACGACAACTACTATACTCATTGCTCTTATTATTATCAATCTAACTCATATTATTAACCATATTATGCAGATATGATCGATAGAACGACAATTACTATACTTATTACTCTTATTATTATAAATCTAACTTATATTATTAGCCATATTATGCTTATATTATCGATAGAACGACAATTACTATACTTATTACTGTTATTATTATCAATCTAACTCATATTATTAGCCATATTATGCTTATATTATCGATAGAACGGAATTACTATACTCATTCCTCTTATTATTATCAATCTAACTCATATTATTAGCCATATTATGCTTATATGATCGATAGAACGACAATTACTATACTTATTACTCTTATTATTATCAACCTAACTCATATTATTAGCCATATTATGCTTATATGATCGATAGAACGACAATCACTATACTTATTACTCTCATTATTATCAATCTAACTCACGTTATTAACCATATTATGCTAATATGATCGATAGAACGACAATTACTATACTTATTACTCTTATTGTTATCAATCTAACTCATATTATTAACCATATTATGCTAATATGATCGATAGAACGACAATTACTATACTTATTACACTCACTATTATCAATCTAACTCATATTATTAACAATATTATGCAGATATGATCGATAGCACGACATTTACTATACTTATTACTCGTAATATTATCAACCTAACTCATATTATTGGCCATATTATGCTTATATGATCGATAGAAAGACAATCACTATACTTATTATTCTTATTATTATCTACCTAACTCATATTATTAGCCATATTATGCTTATATTATCGATAGAACGACAATTACTATACTTATTACTCTTATTATTATAAATCTAACTCATATTATTAGCCATATTATGCTTATATGCTCGATAGAACGACAATTACTGTACTCATTACTCTTATTATTATCAATCTAACTCATATTATTAGCCATATTATGCTTAAATGATCGATAGAACGACAATTACTATACTTATTACTCTTATTATTATCTACCTAACTGATATTATTAACCATATTATGCAGATATGATCGATAGAACGACAATTACTATATTTATTACTCTTATTATTATAAATCTAACTCATAGTATTATCCATATTATGCAATTATGATCGATAGAACGACAATTATTGTACTTATTACTCTTATTATTATCAATCTAACTCATATTATTAGCCATATTATGCTTATATGATCGATAGAACGACAATTACTATACTCACTACTCTTATTATTATCAATCTTAACCATATTATGCTAATATGATCGATAGAACGACAATTACTATACTTATTACTCTTATTGTTATCAATCTAACTCATATTATTAACCATATTACGCTAATATGATCGATAGAACGACAATTACTATACTTATTACACTCACTATTATCAATCTAACTCATATTATTAACCATATTATGCTTATATGATCGATAGCACGACAATTATTGTACTTATTACTCTTATCATTATCGATCTAACTCATATTATTACCCATATTATGCTCATATGATCGATAGAACGACAATTACTATACTTATTACTCTTATTATTATCTACCTAACTCATATTATTAGCCATATTATGCTTATATTATCGATAGAACGACAATTACTATACTTATTACGCTCATTATTATCAATCTACCTCATATTATTAGCCATATTATGCTTACATGATCGATAGTACGACAACTACTATACTCATTGCTCTTATTATCATCAATCTAACTCATATTATTAACCATATTATACAATTATGATCGATAGGACGACAATTACTATACTTATTACACTTATTATTATCAATCTACCTAATATTATTAGCCATATTATGCTTACATGATCGATAGTACGACAACTACTATACTCATTGCTCTTATTATCATCAATCTAACTCATATTATTAACCATATTATGCAATTATGATCGATAGGACGACAATTACTATACTTATTACACTTATTATTATCAATCTACCTAATATTATTAGCCATATTATGCTTACATGATCGATAGTACGACAACTACTATACTCATTGCTCTTATTATTATCAATCTAACTCATATTATTAACCATATTATGCAGATATGATCGATAGAACGACAATTACTATACTTATTACTCTTATTATTATAAATCTAACTTATATTATTAGCCATATTATGCTTATATTATCGATAGAACGACAATTACTATACTTATTACTGTTATTATTATCAATCTAACTCATATTATTAGCCATATTATGCTTATATTATCGATAGAACGGAATTACTATACTCATTCCTCTTATTATTATCAATCTAACTCATATTATTAGCCATATTATGCTTATATGATCGATAGAACGACAATTACTATACTTATTACTCTTATTATTATCAACCTAACTCATATTATTAGCCATATTATGCTTATATGATCGATAGAACGACAATCACTATACTTATTACTCTCATTATTATCAATCTAACTCACGTTATTAACCATATTATGCTAATATGATCGATAGAACGACAATTACTATACTTATTACTCTTATTGTTATCAATCTAACTCATATTATTAACCATATTATGCTAATATGATCGATAGAACGACAATTACTATACTTATTACACTCACTATTATCAATCTAACTCATATTATTAACAATATTATGCAGATATGATCGATAGCACGACATTTACTATACTTATTACTCGTAATATTATCAACCTAACTCATATTATTGGCCATATTATGCTTATATGATCGATAGAAAGACAATCACTATACTTATTATTCTTATTATTATCTACCTAACTCATATTATTAGCCATATTATGCTTATATTATCGATAGAACGACAATTACTATACTTATTACTCTTATTATTATAAATCTAACTCATATTATTAGCCATATTATGCTTATATGCTCGATAGAACGACAATTACTGTACTCATTACTCTTATTATTATCAATCTAACTCATATTATTAGCCATATTATGCTTAAATGATCGATAGAACGACAATTACTATACTTATTACTCTTATTATTATCTACCTAACTGATATTATTAACCATATTATGCAGATATGATCGATAGAACGACAATTACTATATTTATTACTCTTATTATTATAAATCTAACTCATAGTATTATCCATATTATGCAATTATGATCGATAGAACGACAATTATTGTACTTATTACTCTTATCATTATCGATCTAACTCATATTATTAGCCATATTATGCTTATATGATCGATAGAACGACAATTATTGTACTTATTACTCTTATCATTAATCGATCTAACTCATACTATTAGCCATATTATGCTTATATGATCGATAAAACGACAATTACTATACTTATTACTCTTATTATTATGAATCTAACTCATATTATTAGACATATTATGCTTATATGATCGATAGAACTACAATTACTATACTCATTACTCTCATCATTATCAATCCAACTCATATTATTACCCATATTATGCTCATATGATCGATAGAACGACAATTACTATACTTATTACTCTTATTATTATCTACCTAACTCATATTATTAGCCATATTATGCTTATATTATCGATAGAACGACAATTACTATACTTATTACGCTCATTATTATCAATCTACCTCATATTATTAGCCATATTATGCTTCTATGATCGATAGAACGAGAATTACTATACTCATTGCTCTTATTATCATCAATCTAACTCATATTATCAACCATATTATGCAATTATGATCGATAGGACGACAATTACTATACTTATTGCACTTATTATTATCAATCTACCTAATATTATTAGCCATATTATGCATACATGATCGATAGTACGACAACTACTATACTCATTGCTCTTATTATTATCAATCTAACTCATATTATTAACCATATTATGCAGATATGATCGATAGAACGACAATTACTATACTTATTACTCTTATTATTATAAATCTAACTCATATTATTAGCCATATTATGCTTAAATGATCGATAGAACGACAATTACTATACTTATTACTCTTATTATTATAAATCTAACTCATATTATTAGCCATATTATGCTTATATGATCGATAGAACGACAATTACTGTACTCATTACTCTTATTATTATCAATCTAACTCATATTATTAGCCATATTATGCTTAAATGATCGATAGAACGACAATTACTATACTTATTACTCTTATTATTATCTACCTAACTGATATTATTAACCATATTATGCAGATATGATCGATAGAACGACAATTACTATATTTATTACTCTTATTATTATAAATCTAACTCATAGTATTATCCATATTATGCAATTATGATCGATAGAACGACAATTACTATACTTATTACTCTTATTATTATCAATCTAACTCATATTATTAGCCATATTATGCTTATATGATCGATAGAACGACAATTACTATACTCACTACTCTTATTATTATCAATCTTAACCATATTATGCTAATATGATCGATAGAACGACAATTACTATACTTATTACTCTTATTGTTATCAATCTAACTCATATTATTAACCATATTACGCTAATATGATCGATAGAACGACAATTACTATACTTATTACACTCACTATTATCAATCTAACTCATATTATTAACCATATTATGCTTATATGATCGATAGCACGACAATTATTGTACTTATTACTCTTATCATTATCGATCTAACTCATATTATTAGCCATATTATGCTTATATGATCGATAGAACGACAATTATTGTACTTATTACTCTTATCATTATCGATCTAACTCATACTGATAGCCATATTATGCTTATATGATCGATAAAACGACAATTACTATACTTATTACTCTTATTATTATGAATCTAACTCATATTATTAGACATATTATGCTTATATGATCGATAGAACTACAATTACTATACTCATTACTCTCATCATTATCAATCCAACTCATATTATTACCCATATTATGCTCATATGATCGATAGAACGACAATTACTATACTTATTACTCTTATTATTATCTACCTAACTCATATTATTAGCCATATTATGCTTATATTATCGATAGACCGACAATTACTATACTTATTACGCTCATTATTATCAATCTACCTCATATTATTAGACATATTATGCTTCTATGATCGATAGAACGAGAATTACTATACTCATTGCTCTTATTATCATCAATCTAACTCATATTATTAACCATATTATGCAATTATGATCGATAGGAAGACAATTACTATACTTATTACACTTATTATTATCAATCTACCTAATATTATTAGCCATATTATGCTTACATGATCGATAGTACGACAACTACTATACTCATTGCTCTTATTATTATCAATCTAACTCATATTATTAACCATATTATGCAGATATGATCGATAGAACGACAATTACTATACTTATTACTCTTATTATTATAAATCTAACTCATATTATTAGCCATATTATGCTTATATTATCGATAGAACGACAATTACTATACTTATTACTGTTATTATTATCAATCTAACTCATATTATTAGCCATATTATGCTTATATTATCGATAGAACGGAATTACTATACTCATTCCTCTTATTATTATCAATCTAACTCATATTATTAGCCATATTATGCTTATATGTTCGATAGAACGACAATTACTATACTTATTACTCTTATTATTATCAACCTAACTCATATTATTAGCCATATTATGCTTATATGATCGATAGAACGACAATCACTATACTTATTACTCTCATTATTATCAATCTAACTCACGTTATTAACCATATTATGCTAATATGATCGATAGAACGACAATTACTATACTTATTACTCTTATTATTATCTACCTAACTCATATTATTAGCCATATTATGCTTATATTATCGATAGAACGACAATTACTATAGTTATTACGCTTATTATTATCAATCTAACTCATATTATTAGCCATATTATGCTTATATGATCGATAGAACGACAATTACTATACTCATTACTCTTATTATTATCAATCTAACTCATGCTATTAGCCATATTATGCTTATATGATCGATATAACGACAATTACTATAGTTATTACTCTTATTGTTATCAATCTAACTCATATTATTAGCCATATTATGCTTAAATGATCGATAGAACGACAATTACTATACTTATTACTCTTATTATTATCAATCTATCTCATATTATTAGCCATATTATGCTTATATGATCGATAGAACGACAATTACTATACTCACTACTCTTCTTATTATCAATCTAACTCATATTATTAGCCATATTATGCTTATATGATCGATAGAAAGACAATTACTATACTTATTACTCTTATTATTATCAATCTAACTCATATTATTAACCATATTATGCTAATATGATCGATAGAACGACAATTACTATACTTATTACACTCACTATTATCAATCTAACTCATATTATTAACAATATTATGCAGATATGATCGATAGCACGACATTTACTATACTTATTACTCGTAATATTATCAACCTAACTCATATTATTAGCCATATTATGCTTATATGATCGATAGAAAGACAATCACTATACTTATTATTCTTATTATTATCTACCTAACTCATATTATTAGCCATATTATGCTTATATTATCGATAGAACGACAATTACTATACTTATTACTCTTATTATTATAAATCTAACTCATATTATTAGCCATATTATGCTTATATGCTCGATAGAACGACAATTACTGTACTCATTACTCTTATTATTATCAATCTAACTCATATTATTAGCCATATTATGCTTAAATGATCGATAGAACGACAATTACTATACTTATTACTCTTATTATTATCTACCTAACTGATATTATTAACCATATTATGCAGATATGATCGATAGAACGACAATTACTATATTTATTACTCTTATTATTATAAATCTAACTCATATTATTAGCCATATTATGCTTAAATGATCGATAGAACGACAATTACTATACTTATTACTCTTATTATTATCAATCTAAATCATATTATTAACCATATTATGCTAATATGATCGATAGAACGACAATTACTATACTTATTACACTCACTATTATCAATCTAACTCATATTATTAACAATATTATGCAGATATGATCGATAGCACGACATTTACTATACTTATTACTCGTAATATTATCAACCTAACTCATATTATTAGCCATATTATGCTTATATGATCGATAGAAAGACAATCACTATACTTATTATTCTTATTATTATCTACCTAACTCATATTATTAGCCATATTATGCTTAAATGATCGATAGAACGACAATTACTATACTTATTACTCTTATTATTATCTACCTAACTGATATTATTAACCATATTATGCAGATATGATCGATAGAACGACAATTACTATATTTATTACTCTTATTATTATAAATCTAACTCATAGTATTATCCATATTATGCAATTATGATCGATAGAACGACAATTACTATACTTATTACTCTTATTATTATCAATCTAACTCATATTATTAGCCATATTATGCTTATATGATCGATAGAACGACAATTACTATACTCACTACTCTTATTATTATCAATCTTAACCATATTATGCTAATATGATCGATAGAACGACAATTACTATACTTATTACTCTTATTGTTATCAATCTAACTCATATTATTAACCATATTACGCTAATATGATCGATAGAACGGCAATTACTATACTTATTACACTCACTATTATCAATCTAACTCATATTATTAACCATATTATGCTTATATGATCGATAGAACGACAATTATTGTACTTATTACTCTTATCATTATCGATCTAACTCATATTATTAGCCATATTATGCTTATATGATCGATAGAACGACAATTATTGTACTTATTACTCTTATCATTATCGATCTAACTCATACTATTAGCCATATTATGCTTATATGATCGATAAAACGACAATTACTATACTTATTACTCTTATTATTATGAATCTAACTCATATTATTAGACATATTATGCTTATATGATCGATAGAACTACAATTACTATACTCATTACTCTCATCATTATCAATCCAACTCATATTATTACCCATATTATGCTCATATGATCGATAGAACGACAATTACTATACTTATTACTCTTATTATTATCTACCTAACTCATATTATTAGCCATATTATGCTTATATTATCGATAGAACGACAATTACTATACTTATTACGCTCATTATTATCAATCTACCTCATATTATTAGCCATATTATGCTTACATGATCGATAGTACGACAACTACTATACTCATTGCTCTTATTATCATCAATCTAACTCATATTATTAACCATATTATACAATTATGATCGATAGGACGACAATTACTATACTTATTACACTTATTATTATCAATCTACCTAATATTATTAGCCATATTATGCTTACATGATCGATAGTACGACAACTACTATACTCATTGCTCTTATTATTATCAATCTAACTCATATTATTAACCATATTATGCAGATATGATCGATAGAACGACAATTACTATACTTATTACTCTTATTATTATAAATCTAACTTATATTATTAGCCATATTATGCTTATATTATCGATAGAACGACAATTACTATACTTATTACTGTTATTATTATCAATCTAACTCATATTATTAGCCATATTATGCTTATATTATCGATAGAACGGAATTACTATACTCATTCCTCTTATTATTATCAATCTAACTCATATTATTAGCCATATTATGCTTATATGATCGATAGAACGACAATTACTATACTTATTACTCTTATTATTATCAACCTAACTCATATTATTAGCCATATTATGCTTATATGATCGATAGAACGACAATCACTATACTTATTACTCTCATTATTATCAATCTAACTCACGTTATTAACCATATTATGCTAATATGATCGATAGAACGACAATTACTATACTTATTACTCTTATTGTTATCAATCTAACTCATATTATTAACCATATTATGCTAATATGATCGATAGAACGACAATTACTATACTTATTACACTCACTATTATCAATCTAACTCATATTATTAACAATATTATGCAGATATGATCGATAGCACGACATTTACTATACTTATTACTCGTAATATTATCAACCTAACTCATATTATTGGCCATATTATGCTTATATGATCGATAGAAAGACAATCACTATACTTATTATTCTTATTATTATCTACCTAACTCATATTATTAGCCATATTATGCTTATATTATCGATAGAACGACAATTACTATACTTATTACTCTTATTATTATCTACCTAACTCATATTATTAGCCATATTATGCTTATATTATCGATAGAACGACAATTACTGTACTCATTACTCTTATTATTATCAATCTAACTCATATTATTAGCCATATTATGCTTAAATGATCGATAGAACGACAATTACTATACTTATTACTCTTATTATTATCTACCTAACTGATATTATTAACCATATTATGCAGATATGATCGATAGAACGACAATTACTATATTTATTACTCTTATTATTATAAATCTAACTCATAGTATTATCCATATTATGCAATTATGATCGATAGAACGACAATTATTGTACTTATTACTCTTATTATTATCAATCTAACTCATATTATTAGCCATATTATGCTTATATTATCGATAGACCGACAATTACTATACTTATTACGCTCATTATTATCAATCTACCTCATATTATTAGACATATTATGCTTCTATGATCGATAGAACGAGAATTACTATACTCATTGCTCTTATTATCATCAATCTAACTCATATTATTAACCATATTATGCAATTATGATCGATAGGAAGACAATTACTATACTTATTACACTTATTATTATCAATCTACCTAATATTATTAGCCATATTATGCTTACATGATCGATAGTACGACAACTACTATACTCATTGCTCTTATTATTATCAATCTAACTCATATTATTAACCATATTATGCAGATATGATCGATAGAACGACAATTACTATACTTATTACTCTTATTATTATAAATCTAACTCATATTATTAGCCATATTATGCTTATATTATCGATAGAACGACAATTACTATACTTATTACTGTTATTATTATCAATCTAACTCATATTATTAGCCATATTATGCTTATATTATCGATAGAACGGAATTACTATACTCATTCCTCTTATTATTATCAATCTAACTCATATTATTAGCCATATTATGCTTATATGTTCGATAGAACGACAATTACTATACTTATTACTCTTATTATTATCAACCTAACTCATATTATTAGCCATATTATGCTTATATGATCGATAGAACGACAATCACTATACTTATTACTCTCATTATTATCAATCTAACTCACGTTATTAACCATATTATGCTAATATGATCGATAGAACGACAATTACTATACTTATTACTCTTATTGTTATCAATCTAACTCATATTATTAACCATATTATGCTAATATGATCGATAGAACGACAATTACTATACTTATTACACTCACTATTATCAATCTAACTCATATTATTAACCATATTATGCAGATATGATCGATAGCACGACATTTACTATACTTATTACTCGTAATATTATCAACCTAACTCATATTATTAGCCATATTATGCTTATATGATCGATAGAAAGACAATCACTATACTTATTACTCTTATTATTATCTACCTAACTCATATTATTAGCCATATTATGCTTATATTATCGATAGAACGACAATTACTATAGTTATTACGCTTATTATTATCAATCTAACTCATATTATTAGCCATATTATGCTTATATGATCGATAGAACGACAATTACTATACTCATTACTCTTATTATTATCAATCTAACTCATGCTATTAGCCATATTATGCTTATATGATCGATATAACGACAATTACTATACTTATTACTCTTATTGTTATCAATCTAACTCATATTATTAGCCATATTATGCTTAAATGATCGATAGAACGACAATTACTATACTTATTACTCTTATTATTATCAATCTATCTCATATTATTAGCCATATTATGCTTATATGATCGATAGAACGACAATTACTATACTCACTACTCTTCTTATTATCAATCTAACTCATATTATTAGCCATATTATGCTTATATGATCGATAGAACGACAATTACTATACTTATTACTCTTGTTATTATCAATCTAACTCATATTATTAACCATATTATGCTAATATGATCGATAGAACGACAATTACTATACTTATTACACTCACTATTATCAATCTAACTCATATTATTAACAATATTATGCAGATATGATCGATAGCACGACATTTACTATACTTATTACTCGTAATATTATCAACCTAACTCATATTATTAGCCATATTATGCTTATATGATCGATAGAAAGACAATCACTATACTTATTATTCTTATTATTATCTACCTAACTCATATTATTAGCCATATTATGCTTATATTATCGATAGAACGACAATTACTATACTTATTACTCTTATTATTATAAATCTAACTCATATTATTAGCCATATTATGCTTATATGCTCGATAGAACGACAATTACTGTACTCATTACTCTTATTATTATCAATCTAACTCATATTATTAGCCATATTATGCTTAAATGATCGATAGAACGACAATTACTATACTTATTACTCTTATTATTATCTACCTAACTGATATTATTAACCATATTATGCAGATATGATCGATAGAACGACAATTACTATATTTATTACTCTTATTATTATAAATCTAACTCATAGTATTATCCATATTATGCAATTATGATCGATAGAACGACAATTATTGTACTTATTACTTTTATCATTATCGATCTAACTCATATTATTAGCCACATTATGCTTATATGATCGATAGAACGACAATTATTGTACTTATTACTCTTATCATTATCGATCTAACTCATACTATTAGCCATATTATGCTTATATGATCGATAAAACGACAATTACTATACTTATTACTCTTATTATTATGAATCTAACTCATATTATTAGACATATTATGCTTATATGATCTATAGAACTACAATTACTATACTCATTACTCTCATCATTATCAATCCAACTCATATTATTACCCATATTATGCTCATATGATCGATAGAACGACAATTACTATACTTATTACTCTTATTATTATCTACCTAACTCATATTATTAGCCATATTATGCTTATATTATCGATAGAACGACAATTACTATACTTATTACGCTCATTATTATCAATCTACCTCATATTATTAGCCATATTATGCTTCTATGATCGATAGAACGAGAATTACTATACTCATTGCTCTTATTATCATCAATCTAACTCATATTATCAACCATATTATGCAATTATGATCGATAGGACGACAATTACTATACTTATTGCACTTATTATTATCAATCTACCTAATATTATTAGCCATATTATGCATACATGATCGATAGTACGACAACTACTATACTCATTGCTCTTATTATTATCAATCTAACTCATATTATTAGCCATATTATGCTTATATGATCGATAGAACGACAATTACTATACTCACTACTCTTATTATTATCAATCTTAACCATATTATGCTAATATGATCGATAGAACGACAATTACTATACTTATTACTCTTATTGTTATCAATCTAACTCATATTATTAACCATATTACGCTAATATGATCGATAGAACGACAATTACTATACTTATTACACTCACTATTATCAATCTAACTCATATTATTAACCATATTATGCTTATATGATCGATAGAACGACAATTATTGTACTTATTACTCTTATCATTATCGATCTAACTCATACTATTAGCCATATTATGCTTATATGATCGATAAAACGACAATTACTATACTTATTACTCTTATTATTATGAATCTAACTCATATTATTAGACATATTATGCTTATATGATCGATAGAACTACAATTACTATACTCATTACTCTCATCATTATCAATCCAACTCATATTATTACCCATATTATGCTCATATGATCGATAGAACGACAATTACTATACTTATTACTCTTATTATTATCTACCTAACTCATATTATTAGCCATATTATGCTTATATTATCGATAGAACGACAATTACTATACTTATTACGCTCATTATTATCAATCTACCTCATATTATTAGCCATATTATGCTTACATGATCGATAGTACGACAACTACTATACTCATTGCTCTTATTATCATCAATCTAACTCATATTATTAACCATATTATGCAATTATGATCGATAGGACGACAATTACTATACTTATTACACTTATTATTATCAATCTACCTAATATTATTAGCCATATTATGCTTACATGATCGATAGTACGACAACTACTATACTCATTGCTCTTATTATTATCAATCTAACTCATATTATTAACCATATTATGCAGATATGATCGATAGAACGACAATTACTATACTTATTACTCTTATTATTATAAATCTAACTTATATTATTAGCCATATTATGCTTATATTATCGATAGAACGACAATTACTATACTTATTACTGTTATTATTATCAATCTAACTCATATTATTAGCCATATTATGCTTATATTATCGATAGAACGGAATTACTATACTCATTCCTCTTATTATTATCAATCTAACTCATATTATTAGCCATATTATGCTTATATGATCGATAGAACGACAATTACTATACTTATTACTCTTATTATTATCAACCTAACTCATATTATTAGCCATATTATGCTTATATGATCGATAGAACGACAATCACTATACTTATTACTCTCATTATTATCAATCTAACTCACGTTATTAACCATATTATGCTAATATGATCGATAGAACGACAATTACTATACTTATTACTCTTATTGTTATCAATCTAACTCATATTATTAACCATATTATGCTAATATGATCGATAGAACGACAATTACTATACTTATTACACTCACTATTATCAATCTAACTCATATTATTAACAATATTATGCAGATATGATCGATAGCACGACATTTACTATACTTATTACTCGTAATATTATCAACCTAACTCATATTATTGGCCATATTATGCTTATATGATCGATAGAAAGACAATCACTATACTTATTATTCTTATTATTATCTACCTAACTCATATTATTAGCCATATTATGCTTATATTATCGATAGAACGACAATTACTATACTTATTACTCTTATTATTATAAATCTAACTCATATTATTAGCCATATTATGCTTATATGCTCGATAGAACGACAATTACTGTACTCATTACTCTTATTATTATCAATCTAACTCATATTATTAGCCATATTATGCTTAAATGATCGATAGAACGACAATTACTATACTTATTACTCTTATTATTATCTACCTAACTGATATTATTAACCATATTATGCAGATATGATCGATAGAACGACAATTACTATATTTATTACTCTTATTATTATAAATCTAACTCATAGTATTATCCATATTATGCAATTATGATCGATAGAACGACAATTATTGTACTTATTACTCTTATCATTATCGATCTAACTCATATTATTAGCCATATTATGCTTATATGATCGATAGAACGACAATTATTGTACTTATTACTCTTATCATTAATCGATCTAACTCATACTATTAGCCATATTATGCTTATATGATCGATAAAACGACAATTACTATACTTATTACTCTTATTATTATGAATCTAACTCATATTATTAGACATATTATGCTTATATGATCGATAGAACTACAATTACTATACCCATTACTCTCATCATTATCAATCCAACTCATATTATTACCCATATTATGCTCATATGATCGATAGAACGAGAATTACTATACTTATTACTCTTATTATTATCTACCTAACTCATATTATTAGCCATATTATGCTTATATTATCGATAGAACGACAATTACTATACTTATTACGCTCATTATTATCAATCTACCTCATATTATTAGCAATATTATGCTTCTATGATCGATAGAACGAGAATTACTATACTCATTGCTCTTATTATCATCAATCTAACTCATATTATCAACCATATTATGCAATTATGATCGATAGGACGACAATTACTATACTTATTGCACTTATTATTATCAATCTACCTAATATTATTAGCCATATTATGCATACATGATCGATAGTACGACAACTACTATACTCATTGCTCTTATTATTATCAATCTAACTCATATTATTAACCATATTATGCAGATATGATCGATAGAACGACAATTACTATACTTATTACTCTTATTATTATAAATCTAACTCATATTATTAGCCATATTATGCTTAAATGATCGATAGAACGACAATTACTATACTTATTACTCTTATTATTATCAATCTAACTCATATTATTAACCATATTATGCTAATATGATCGATAGAACGACAATTACTATACTTATTACACTCACTATTATCAATCTAACTCATATTATTAACAATATTATGCAGATATGATCGATAGCACGACATTTACTATACTTATTACTCGTAATATTATCAACCTAACTCATATTATTAGCCATATTATGCCTATATGATCGATAGAAAGACAATCACTATACTTATTATTCTTATTATTATCTACCTAACTCATATTATTAGCCATATTATGCTTATATTATCGATAGAACGACAATTACTATACTTATTACTCTTATTATTATAAATCTAACTCATATTATTAGCCATATTATGCTTATATGATCGATAGAACGACAATTACTGTACTCATTACTCTTATTATTATCAATCTAACTCATATTATTAGCCATATTATGCTTAAATGATCGATAGAACGACAATTACTATACTTATTACTCTTATTATTATCTACCTAACTGATATTATTAACCATATTATGCAGATATGATCGATAGAACGACAATTACTATATTTATTACTCTTATTATTATAAATCTAACTCATAGTATTATCCATATTATGCAATTATGATCGATAGAACGACAATTACTATACTTATTACTCTTATTATTATCAATCTAACTCATATTATTAGCCATATTATGCTTATATGATCGATAGAACGACAATTACTATACTCACTACTCTTATTATTATCCATCTTAACCATATTATGCTAATATGATCGATAGAACGACAATTACTATACTTATTACTCTTATTGTTATCAATCTAACTCATATTATTAACCATATTACGCTAATATGATCGATAGAACGACAATTACTATACTTATTACACTCACTATTATCAATCTAACTCATATTATTAACCATATTATGATTATATGATCGATAGAACGACAATTATTGTACTTATTACTCTTATCATTATCGATCTAACTCATATTATTAGCCATATTATGCTTATATGATCGATAGAACGACAATTATTGTACTTATTACTCTTATCATTATCGATCTAACTCATACTATTAGCCATATTATGCTTATATGATCGATAAAACGACAATTACTATACTTATTACTCTTATTATGTTGAATCTAACTCATATTATTAGACATATTATGCTTATATGATCGATAGAACTACAATTACTATACTCATTACTCTCATCATTATCAATCCAGCTCATATTATTACCCATATTATGCTCATATGATCGATAGAACGACAATTACTATACTTATTACTCTTATTATTATCAACCTAACTCATATTATTAGCCATATTATGCTTATATTATCGATAGAACGACAATTACTATACTTATTACGCTCATTATTATCAATCTGCCTCATATTATTAGCCATATTATGCTTACATGATCGATAGTACGACAACTACTATACTCATTGCTCTTATTATCATCAATCTAACTCATATTATTAACCATATTATGCAATTATGATCGATAGGACGACAATTACTATACTTATTACACTTATTATTATCAATCTACCTAATATTATTAGCCATATTATGCTTACATGATCGATAGTACGACAACTACTATACTCATTGCTCTTATTATTATCAATCTAACTCATATTATTAACCATATTATGCAGATATGATCGATAGAACGACAATTACTATACTTATTACTCTTATTATTATAAATCTAACTTATATTATTAGCCATATTATGCTTATATTATCGATAGAACGACAATTACTATACTTATTACTGTTATTATTATCAATCTAACTCATATTATTAGCCATATTATGCTTATATTATCGATAGAACGGAATTACTATACTCATTCCTCTTATTATTATCAATCTAACTCATATTATTAGCCATATTATGCTTATATGATCGATAGAACGACAATTACTATACTTATTACTCTTATTATTATCAACCTAACTCATATTATTAGCCATATTATGCTTATATGATCGATAGAACGACAATCACTATACTTATTACTCTCATTATTATCAATCTAACTCACGTTATTAACCATATTATGCTAATATGATCGATAGAACGACAATTACTATACTTATTACTCTTATTGTTATCAATCTAACTCATATTATTAACCATATTATGCTAATATGATCGATAGAACGACAATTACTATACTTATTACACTCACTATTATCAATCTAACTCATATTATTAACCAAATTATGCAGATATGATCGATAGCACGACATTTACTATACTTATTACTCGTAATATTATCAACCTAACTCGTATTATTAGCCATAGTATGCTTATATGATCGATAGAAAGACAATCACTATACTTATTACTCTTATTATTATCTACCTAACTCATATTATTAGCCATATTATGCTTATATTATCGATAGAACGACAATTACTATAGTTATTACGCTTATTATTATCAATCTAACTCATATTATTAGCCATATTATGCTTATATGATCGATAGAACGACAATTACTATACTTATTACTCTTATTATTATAAATCTAACTCATATTATTAGCCATATTATGCTTATATGATCGATAGAACGACAATTACTGTACTCATTACTCTTATTATTATCAATCTAACTCATATTATTAGCCATATTATGCTTAAATGATCGATAGAACGACAATTACTATACTTATTACTCTTATTATTATCTACCTAACTGATATTATTAACCATATTATGCAGATATGATCGATAGAACGACAATTACTATATTTATTACTCTTATTATTATAAATCTAACTCATAGTATTATCCATATTATGCAATTATGATCGATAGAACGACAATTACTATACTTATTACTCTTATTATTATCAATCTAACTCATATTATTAGCCATATTATGCTTATATGATCGATAGAACGACAATTACTATACTCACTACTCTTATTATTATCCATCTTAACCATATTATGCTAATATGATCGATAGAACGACAATTACTATACTTATTACTCTTATTGTTATCAATCTAACTCATATTATTAACCATATTACGCTAATATGATCGATAGAACGACAATTACTATACTTATTACACTCACTATTATCAATCTAACTCATATTATTAACCATATTATGATTATATGATCGATAGAACGACAATTATTGTACTTATTACTCTTATCATTATCGATCTAACTCATATTATTAGCCATATTATGCTTATATGATCGATAGAACGACAATTATTGTACTTATTACTCTTATCATTATCGATCTAACTCATACTATTAGCCATATTATGCTTATATGATCGATAAAACGACAATTACTATACTTATTACTCTTATTATGTTGAATCTAACTCATATTATTAGACATATTATGCTTATATGATCGATAGAACTACAATTACTATACTCATTACTCTCATCATTATCAATCCAGCTCATATTATTACCCATATTATGCTCATATGATCGATAGAACGACAATTACTATACTTATTACTCTTATTATTATCAACCTAACTCATATTATTAGCCATATTATGCTTATATTATCGATAGAACGACAATTACTATACTTATTACGCTCATTATTATCAATCTGCCTCATATTATTAGCCATATTATGCTTACATGATCGATAGTACGACAACTACTATACTCATTGCTCTTATTATCATCAATCTAACTCATATTATTAACCATATTATGCTAATATGATCGATAGAACGACAATTACTATACTTATTACACTCACTATTATCAATCTAACTCATATTATTAACCATATTATGCAGATATGATCGATAGCACGACATTTACTATACTTATTACTCGTAATATTATCAACCTAACTCGTATTATTAGCCATAGTATGCTTATATGATCGATAGAAAGACAATCACTATACTTATTACTCTTATTATTATCTACCTAACTCATATTATTAGCCATATTATGCTTATATTATCGATAGAACGACAATTACTATAGTTATTACGCTTATTATTATCAATCTAACTCATATTATTAGCCATATTATGCTTATATGATCGATAGAACGAGAATTACTATACTCACTACTCTTAGTATTATCAATCTAACTCATATTATTAGCCATATTATGCTTATATTATCGATAGAACGACAATTACTATACTTATTACTGTTATTATTATCAATCTAACTCATATTATTAGCCATATTGTGCGTATATGATCGATAGAACGACAATTACTATACTTATTACTCCTATTATTATAAATCTAACTCATATTATTAGCCATATTATGCTTATATGATCGATAGTACGACAATTACTATACTCATTGCTCTTATTATCATCAATCTAACTCATATTATTAGCCATATTATGCTTATATGATCGATAGAACGACAATTACTATACTCACTACTCTTCTTATTATCAATCTAACTCATATTATTAGCCATATTATGCTTATATGATCGATAGAACGACAATTACTATACTTATTACTCTTATTATTATCAATCTAACTCATATTATTAACCATATTATGCTAATATGATCGATAGAACGACAATTACTATACTTATTACACTCACTATTATCAATCTAACTCATATTATTAACAATATTATGCAGATATGATCGATAGCACGACATTTACTATACTTATTACTCGTAATATTATCAACCTAACTCATATTATTAGCCATATTATGCTTATATGATCGATAGAAAGACAATCACTATACTTCTTATTCTTATTATTATCTACCTAACTCATATTATTAGCCATATTATGCTTATATTATCGATAGAACGACAATTACTATACTTATTACTCTTATTATTATAAATCTAACTCATATTATTAGCCATATTATGCTTAAATGATCGATAGAACGACAATTACTATACTTATTACTCTTATTATTATCTACCTAACTGATATTATTAACCATATTATGCAGATATGATCGATAGAACGACAATTACTATATTTATTACTCTTATTATTATAAATCTAACTCATAGTATTATCCATATTATGCAATTATGATCGATAGAACGACAATTATTGTACTTATTACTCTTATCATTATCGATCTAACTCATATTATTAGCCATATTATGCTTATATGATCGATACAACGACAATTATTGTACTTATTACTCTTATCATTATCGATCTAACTCATACTATTAGCCATATTATGCTTATATGATCGATAAAACGACAATTACTATACTTATTACTCTTATTATTATGAATCTAACTCATATTATTAGACATATTATGCTTATATGATCGATAGAACTACAATTACTATACTCATTACTCTCATCATTATCAATCCAACTCATATTATTACCCATATTATGCTCATATGATCGATAGGACGACAATTACTATACTTATTACTCTTATTATTATCTACCTAACTCATATTATTAGCCATATTATGCTTATATTATCGATAGAACGACAATTACTATACTTATTACGCTCATTATTATCAATCTACCTCATATTATTAGCCATATTATGCTTCTATGATCGATAGAACGAGAATTACTATACTCATTGCTCTTATTACCATCAATCTAACTCATATTATTAACCATATTATGCAATTATGATCGATAGGACGACAATTACTATACTTATTACACTTATTATTATCAATCTACCTAATATTATTAGCCATATTATGCTTACATGATCGATAGTACGACAACTACTATACTCATTGCTCTTATTATTATCAATCTAACTCATATTATTAACCATATTATGCAGATATGATCGATAGAACGACAATTACTATACTTATTACTCTTATTATTATAAATCTAACTTATATTATTAGCCATATTATGCTTATATTATCGATAGAACGACAATTACTATACTTATTACTGTTATTATTATCAATCTAACACATATTATTAGCCATATTATGCTTATATTATCGATAGAACGGAATTACTATACTCATTCCTCTTATTATTATCAATCTAACTCATATTATTAGCCATATTATGCTTATATGATCGATAGAACGACAATTACTATACTTATTACTCTTATTATTATCAACCTAACTCATATTATTAGCCATATTATGCTTATATGATCGATAGAACGACAATCACTATACTTATTACTCTCATTATTATCAATCTAACTCACGTTATTAACCATATTATGCTAATATGATCGATAGAACGACAATTACTATACTTATTACTCTTATTGTTATCAATCTAACTCATATTATTAACCATATTATGCTAATATGATCGATAGAACGACAATTACTATACTTATTACACTCACTATTATCAATCTAACTCATATTATTAACAATATTATGCAGATATGATCGATAGCACGACATTTACTATACTTATTACTCGTAATATTATCAACCTAACTCATATTATTGGCCATATTATGCTTATATGATCGATAGAAAGACAATCACTATACTTATTATTCTTATTATTATCTACCTAACTCATATTATTAGCCATATTATGCTTATATTATCGATAGAACGACAATTACTATACTTATTACTCTTATTATTATAAATCTAACTCATATTATTAGCCATATTATGCTTATATGCTCGATAGAACGACAATTACTGTACTCATTACTCTTATTATTATCAATCTAACTCATATTATTAGCCATATTATGCTTAAATGATCGATAGAACGACAATTACTATACTTATTACTCTTATTATTATCTACCTAACTGATATTATTAACCATATTATGCAGATATGATCGATAGAACGACAATTACTATATTTATTACTCTTATTATTATAAATCTAACTCATAGTATTATCCATATTATGCAATTATGATCGATAGAACGACAATTATTGTACTTATTACTCTTATCATTATCGATCTAACTCATATTATTAGCCATATTATGCTTATATGATCGATAGAACGACAATTATTGTACTTATTACTCTTATCATTATCGATCTAACTCATACTATTAGCCATATTATGCTTATATGATCGATAAAACGACAATTACTATACTTATTACTCTTATTATTATGAATCTAACTCATATTATTAGACATATCATGCTTATATGATCGATAGAACTACAATTACTATACTCATTACTCTCATCATTATCAATCCAACTCATATTATTACCCATATTATGCTCATATGATCGATAGAACGACAATTACTATACTTATTACTCTTATTATTATCTACCTAACTCATATTATTAGCCATATTATGCTTATATTATCGATAGAACGACAATTACTATACTTATTACGCTCATTATTATCAATCTACCTCATATTATTAGCCATATTATGCTTCTATGATCGATAGAACGAGAATTACTATACTCATTGCTCTTATTATCATCAATCTAACTCATATTATCAACCATATTATGCAATTATGATCGATAGGACGACAATTACTATACTTATTGCACTTATTATTATCAATCTACCTAATATTATTAGCCATATTATGCATACATGATCGATAGTACGACAACTACTATACTCATTGCTCTTATTATTATCAATCTAACTCATATTATTAACCATATTATGCAGATATGATCGATAGAACGACAATTACTATACTTATTACTCTTATTATTATAAATCTAACTCATATTATTAGCCATATTATGCTTAAATGATCGATAGAACGACAATTACTATACTTATTACTCTTATTATTATCAATCTAACTCATATTATTAACCATATTATGCTAATATGATCGATAGAACGACAATTACTATACTTATTACACTCACTAATATCAATCTAACTCATATTATTAACAATATTATGCAGATATGATCGATAGCACGACATTTACTATACTTATTACTCGTAATATTATCAACCTAACTCATATTATTAGCCATATTATGCTTATATGATCGATAGAAAGACAATCACTATACTTATTATTCTTATTATTATCTACCTAACTCATATTATTAGCCATATTATGCTTATATTATCGATAGAACGACAATTACTATACTTATTACTCTTATTATTATAAATCTAACTCATATTATTAGCCATATTATGCTTATATGATCGATAGAACGACAATTACTGTACTCATTACTCTTATTATTATCAATCTAACTCATATTATTAGCCATATTATGATAAAATGATCGATAGAACGACAATTACTATACTTATTACTCTTATTATTATCTACCTAACTGATATTATTAACCATATTATGCAGATATGATCGATAGATCGAGAATTACTATATTTATTACTCTTATTATTATAAATCTAACTCATAGTATTATCCATATTATGCAATTATGATCGATAGAACGACAATTACTATACTTATTACTCTTATTATTATCAATCTAACTCATATTATTAGCCATATTATGCTTATATGATCGATAGAACGACAATTACTATACTCACTACTCTTATTATTATCCATCTTAACCATATTATGCTAATATGATCGATAGAACGACAATTACTATACTTATTACTCTTATTGTTATCAATCTAACTCATATTATTAACCATATTACGCTAATATGATCGATAGAACGACAATTACTATACTTATTACACTCACTATTATCAATCTAACTCATATTATTAACCATATTATGCTTATATGATCGATAGAACGACAATTATTGTACTTATTACTCTTATCATTATCGATCTAACTCATACTATTAGCCATATTATGCTTATATGATCGATAAAACGACAATTACTATACTTATTACTCTTATTATTATGAATCTAACTCATATTATTAGACATATTATGCTTATATGATCGATAGAACTACAATTACTATACTCATTACTCTCATCATTATCAATCCAACTCATATTATTACCCATATTATGCTCATATGATCGATAGAACGACAATTACTATACTTATTACTCTTATTATTATCTACCTAACTCATATTATTAGCCATATTATGCTTATATTATCGATAGAACGACAATTACTATACTTATTACGCTCATTATTATCAATCTACCTCATATTATTAGCCATATTATGCTTACATGATCGATAGTACGACAACTACTATACTCATTGCTCTTATTATCATCAATCTAACTCATATTATTAACCATATTATGCAATTATGATCGATAGGACGACAATTACTATACTTATTACACTTATTATTATCAATCTACCTAATATTATTAGCCATATTATGCTTACATGATCGATAGTACGACAACTACTATACTCATTGCTCTTATTATTATCAATCTAACTCATATTATTAACCATATTATGCAGATATGATCGATAGAACGACAATTACTATACTTATTACTCTTATTATTATAAATCTAACTTATATTATTAGCCATATTATGCTTATATTATCGATAGAACGACAATTACTATACTTATTACTGTTATTATTATCAATCTAACTCATATTATTAGCCATATTATGCTTATATTATCGATAGAACGGAATTACTATACTCATTCCTCTTATTATTATCAATCTAACTCATATTATTAGCCATATTATGCTTATATGATCGATAGAACGACAATTACTATACTTATTACTCTTATTATTATCAACCTAACTCATATTATTAGCCATATTATGCTTATATGATCGATAGAACGACAATCACTATACTTATTACTCTCATTATTATCAATCTAACTCACGTTATTAACCATATTATGCTAATATGATCGATAGAACGACAATTACTATACTTATTACTCTTATTGTTATCAATCTAACTCATATTATTAACCATATTATGCTAATATGATCGATAGAACGACAATTACTATACTTATTACACTCACTATTATCAATCTAACTCATATTATTAACCATATTATGCAGATATGATCGATAGCACGACATTTACTATACTTATTACTCGTAATATTATCAACCTAACTCGTATTATTAGCCATATTATGCTTATATGATCGATAGAAAGACAATCACTATACTTATTACTCTTATTATTATCTACCTAACTCATATTATTAGCCATATTATGCTTATATTATCGATAGAACGACAATTACTATAGTTATTACGCTTATTATTATCAATCTAACTCATATTATTAGCCATATTATGCTTATATGATCGATAGAACGAGAATTACTATACTCACTACTCTTAGTATTATCAATCTAACTCATATTATTAGCCATATTATGCTTATATTATCGATAGAACGACAATTACTATACTTATTACTGTTATTATTATCAATCTAACTCATATTATTAGCCATATTGTGCTTATATGATCGATAGAACGACAATTACTATACTTATTACTCCTATTATTATAAATCTAACTCATATTATTAGCCATATTATGCTTATATGATCGATAGTACGACAATTACTATACTCATTGCTCTTATTATCATCAATCTAACTCATATTATTAACCATATTATGCAATTATGATCGATAGGACGACAATTACTATACTTATTACACTTATTATTATCAATCTACCTAATATTATTAGCCATATTATGCTTACATGATCGATAGTAAGACAACTACTATACTCATTGCTCTCATTATTATCAATCTAACTCACGTTATTAACCATATTATGCTAATATGATCGATAGAACGACAATTACTATACTTATTACTCTTATTGTTATCAATCTAGCTCATATTATTAACCATATTATGCTAATATGATCGATAGAACGACAATTACTATACTTATTACACTCACTATTATCAATCTAACTCATATTATTAACCATATTATGCAGATATGATCGATAGCACGACATTTACTATACTTATTACTCTTATTATTATCAACCTATCTCATATTATTAGCCATATTATGCTTATATGATCGATAGAACGACAATTACTATACTAACTACTCTTCTTATTATCAATCTAACTCATATTATTACCCATATTATGCTTATATGATCGATAGAACGACAATTACTATACTTATTACTCTTATTATTATCAATCTAACTCATATTATTAGCCATATTATGCTTATATTATCGATAGAACGACAATTACTATACTTATTACTGTTATTATTATCAATCTAACTCATATTATTAGCCATATTGTGCTTATATGATCGATAGAACGACAATTACTATACTTATTACTCCTATTATTATAAATCTAACTCATATTATTAGCCATATTATGCTTATATGATCGATAGTACGACAATTACTATACTCATTGCTCTTATTATTATCAATCTAACTCATATTATTAACCATATTATGCTAATATGATCGATAGAACGACAATTACTATACTTATTACACTCACTATTATCAATCTAACTCATATTATTAACAATATTATGCAGATATGATCGATAGCACGACATTTACTATACTTATTACTCGTAATATTATCAACCTAACTCATATTATTAGCCATATTATGCTTATATGATCGATAGAAAGACAATCACTATACTTATTATTCTTATTATTATCTACCTAACTCATATTATTAGCCATATTATGCTTATATTATCGATAGAACGACAATTACTATACTTATTACTCTTATTATTATAAATCTAACTCATATTATTAGCCATATTATGCTTATATGATCGATAGAACGACAATTACTGTACTCATTACTCTTATTATTATCAATCTAACTCATATTATTAGCCATATTATGCTTAAATGATCGATAGAACGACAATTACTATACTTATTACTCTTATTATTATCTACCTAACTGATATTATTAACCATATTATGCAGATATGATCGATAGAACGACAATTACTATATTTATTACTCTTATTATTATAAATCTAACTCATAGTATTATCCATATTATGCAATTATGATCGATAGAACGACAATTACTATACTTATTACTCTTATTATTATCAATCTAACTCATATTATTAGCCATATTATGCTTATATGATCGATAGAACGACAATTACTATACTCACTACTCTTATTATTATCAATCTTAACCATATTATGCTAATATGATCGATAGAACGACAATTACTATACTTATTACTCTTATTGTTATCAATCTAACTCATATTATTAACCATATTACGCTAATATGATCGATAGAACGACAATTACTATACTTATTACACTCACTACTATCAATCTAACTCATATTATTAACCATATTATGCTTATATGATCGATAGCACGACAATTATTGTACTTATTACTCTTATCATTATCGATCTAACTCATACTATTAGCCATATTATGCTTATATGATCGATAAAACGACAATTACTATACTTATTACTCTTATTATTATGAATCTAACTCATATTATTAGACATATTATGCTTATATGATCGATAGAACTACAATTACTATACTCATTACTCTCATCATTATCAATCCAACTCATATTATTACCCATATTATGCTCATATGATCGATAGGACGACAATTACTATACTTATTACTCTTATTATTATCTACCTAACTCATATTATTAGCCATATTATGCTTATATTATCGATAGAACGACAATTACTATACTTATTACGCTCATTATTATCAATCTACCTCATATTATTAGCCATATTATGCTTCTATGATCGATAGAACGAGAATTACTATACTCATTGCTCTTATTATCATCAATCTAACTCATATTATTAACCATATTATGCAATTATGATCGATAGGACGACAATTACTATACTTATTACACTCACTATTATCAATCTAACTCATATTATTAACAATATTATGCAGATATGATCGATAGCACGACATTTACTATACTTATTACTCGTAATATTATCAACCTAACTCATATTATTAGCCATATTATGCTTATATGATCGATAGAAAGACAATCACTATACTTATTATTCTTATTATTATCTACCTAACTCATATTATTAGCCATATTATGCTTATATTATCGATAGAACGACAATTACTATACTTATTACTCTTATTATTATAAATCTAACTCATATTATTAGCCATATTATGCTTATATGATCGATAGAACGACAATTACTGTACTCATTACTCTTATTATTATCAATCTAACTCATATTATTAGCCATATTATGCTTAAATGATCGATAGAACGACAATTACTATACTTATTACTCTTATTATTATCTACCTAACTGATATTATTAACCATATTATGCAGATATGATCGATAGAACGACAATTACTATATTTATTACTCTTATTATTATAAATCTAACTCATAGTATTATCCATATTATGCAATTATGATCGATAGAACGACAATTACTATACTTATTACTCTTATTATTATCAATCTAACTCATATTATTAGCCATATTATGCTTATATGATCGATAGAACGACAATTACTATACTCACTACTCTTATTATTATCAATCTTAACCATATTATGCTAATATGATCGATAGAACGACAATTACTATACTTATTACTCTTATTGCTATCAATCTAACTCATATTATTAACCATATTACGCTAATATGATCGATAGAACGACAATTACTATACTTATTACACTCACTATTATCAATCTAACTCATATTATTAACCATATTATGCTTATATGATCGATAGCACGACAATTATTGTACTTATTACTCTTATCATTATCGATCTAACTCATATTATTAGCCATATTATGCTTATATGATCGATAGAACGACAATTATTGTACTTATTACTTTTATCATTATCGATCTAACTCATACTAATAGCCATATTATGCTTATATGATCGATAAAACGACAATTACTATACTTATTACTCTTATTATTATGAATCTAACTCATATTATTAGACATATTATGCTTATATGATCGATAGAACTACAATTACTATACTCATTACTCTCATCATTATCAATCCAACTCATATTATTACCCATATTATGCTCATATGATCGATAGAACGACAATTACTATACTTATTACTCTTATTATTATCTACCTAACTCATATTATTAGCCATATTATGCTTATATTATCGATAGAACGACAATTACTATACTTATTACGCTCATTATTATCAATCTACCTCATATTATTAGCCATATTATGCTTCTATGATCGATAGAACGAGAATTACTATACTCATTGCTCTTATTATCATCAATCTAACTCATATTATTAACCATATTATGCAATTATGATCGATAGGACGACAATTACTATACTTATTGCACTTATTATTATCAATCTACCTAATATTCTTAGCCATATTATGCTTACATGATCGATAGTACGACAACTGCTATACTCATTGCTCTTATTATTATCAATCTAACTCATATTATTAACCGTATTATGCAGATATGATCGATAGAACGACAATTACTATACTTATTACTCTTATTATTATAAATCTAACTCATATTATTAGCCATATTATGCTTATATGATCGATAGAACGACAATCACTATACTTATTACTCTCATTATTATCAATCTAACTCACGTTATTAACCATATTATGCTAATATGATCGATAGAACGACAATTAATATACTTATTACTCTTATTGTTATCAATCTAACTCATATTATTAACCATATTATGCTAATATGATCGATAGAACGACAATTACTATACTTATTACACTCACTATTATCAATCTAACTCATATTATTAACCATATTATGCAGATATGATCGATAGCACGACATTTACTATACTTATTACTCGTAATATTATCAACCTAACTCGTATTATTAGCCATATTATGCTTATATGATCGATAGAAAGACAATCACTATACTTATTACTCTTATTATTATCTACCTAACTCATATTATTAGCCATATTATGCTTATATTATCGATAGAACGACAATTACTATAGTTATTACGCTTATTATTATCAATCTAACTCATATTATTAGCCATATTATGCTTATATGATCGATAGAACGAGAATTACTATACTCACTACTCTTAGTATTATCAATCTAACTCATATTATTAGCCATATTATGCTTATATTATCGATAGAACGACAATTACTATACTTATTACTGTTATTATTATCAATCTAACTCATATTATTAGCCATATTGTGCTTATATGATCGATAGAACGACAATTACTATACTTATTACTCCTATTATTATAAATCTAACTCATATTATTAGCCATATTATGCTTATATGATCGATAGTACGACAATTACTATACTCATTGCTCTTATTATCATCAATCTAACTCATATTATTAACCATATTATGCAATTATGATCGATAGGACGACAATTACTATACTTATTACACTTATTATTATCAATCTACCTAATATTATTAGCCATATTATGCTTACATGATCGATAGTAAGACAACTACTATACTCATTGCTCTCATTATTATCAATCTAACTCACGTTATTAACCATATTATGCTAATATGATCGATAGAACGACAATTACTATACTTATTACTCTTATTGTTATCAATCTAGCTCATATTATTAACCATATTATGCTAATATGATCGATAGAACGACAATTACTATACTTATTACACTCACTATTATCAATCTAACTCATATTATTAACCATATTATGCAGATATGATCGATAGCACGACATTTACTATACTTATTACTCTTATTATTATCAACCTATCTCATATTATTAGCCATATTATGCTTATATGATCGATAGAACGACAATTACTATACTAACTACTCTTCTTATTATCAATCTAACTCATATTATTACCCATATTATGCTTATATGATCGATAGAACGACAATTACTATACTTATTACTCTTATTATTATCAATCTAACTCATATTATTAGCCATATTATGCTTATATTATCGATAGAACGACAATTACTATACTTATTACTGTTATTATTATCAATCTAACTCATATTATTAGCCATATTGTGCTTATATGATCGATAGAACGACAATTACTATACTTATTACTCCTATTATTATAAATCTAACTCATATTATTAGCCATATTATGCTTATATGATCGATAGTACGACAATTACTATACTCATTGCTCTTATTATTATCAATCTAACTCATATTATTAACCATATTATGCTAATATGATCGATAGAACGACAATTACTATACTTATTACACTCACTATTATCAATCTAACTCATATTATTAACAATATTATGCAGATATGATCGATAGCACGACATTTACTATACTTATTACTCGTAATATTATCAACCTAACTCATATTATTAGCCATATTATGCTTATATGATCGATAGAAAGACAATCACTATACTTATTATTCTTATTATTATCTACCTAACTCATATTATTAGCCATATTATGCTTATATTATCGATAGAACGACAATTACTATACTTATTACTCTTATTATTATAAATCTAACTCATATTATTAGCCATATTATGCTTATATGATCGATAGAACGACAATTACTGTACTCATTACTCTTATTATTATCAATCTAACTCATATTATTAGCCATATTATGCTTAAATGATCGATAGAACGACAATTACTATACTTATTACTCTTATTATTATCTACCTAACTGATATTATTAACCATATTATGCAGATATGATCGATAGAACGACAATTACTATATTTATTACTCTTATTATTATAAATCTAACTCATAGTATTATCCATATTATGCAATTATGATCGATAGAACGACAATTACTATACTTATTACTCTTATTATTATCAATCTAACTCATATTATTAGCCATATTATGCTTATATGATCGATAGAACGACAATTACTATACTCACTACTCTTATTATTATCAATCTTAACCATATTATGCTAATATGATCGATAGAACGACAATTACTATACTTATTACTCTTATTGTTATCAATCTAACTCATATTATTAACCATATTACGCTAATATGATCGATAGAACGACAATTACTATACTTATTACACTCACTATTATCAATCTAACTCATATTATTAACCATATTATGCTTATATGATCGATAGCACGACAATTATTGTACTTATTACTCTTATCATTATCGATCTAACTCATATTATTAGCCATATTATGCTTATATGATCGATAGAACGACAATTATTGTACTTATTACTCTTATCATTATCGATCTAACTCATACTATTAGCCATATTATGCTTATATGATCGATAAAACGACAATTACTATACTTATTACTCTTATTATTATGAATCTAACTCATATTATTAGACATATTATGCTTATATGATCGATAGAACTACAATTACTATACTCATTACTCTCATCATTATCAATCCAACTCATATTATTACCCATATTATGCTCATATGATCGATAGGACGACAATTACTATACTTATTACTCTTATTATTATCTACCTAACTCATATTATTAGCCATATTATGCTTATATTATCGATAGAACGACAATTACTATACTTATTACGCTCATTATTATCAATCTACCTCATATTATTAGCCATATTATGCTTCTATGATCGATAGAACGAGAATTACTATACTCATTGCTCTTATTATCATCAATCTAACTCATATTATTAACCATATTATGCAATTATGATCGATAGGACGACAATTACTATACTTATTACACTCACTATTATCAATCTAACTCATATTATTAACAATATTATGCAGATATGATCGATAGCACGACATTTACTATACTTATTACTCGTAATATTATCAACCTAACTCATATTATTAGCCATATTATGCTTATATGATCGATAGAAAGACAATCACTATACTTATTATTCTTATTATTATCTACCTAACTCATATTATTAGCCATATTATGCTTATATTATCGATAGAACGACAATTACTATACTTATTACTCTTATTATTATAAATCTAACTCATATTATTAGCCATATTATGCTTATATGATCGATAGAACGACAATTACTGTACTCATTACTCTTATTATTATCAATCTAACTCATATTATTAGCCATATTATGCTTAAATGATCGATAGAACGACAATTACTATACTTATTACTCTTATTATTATCTACCTAACTGATATTATTAACCATATTATGCAGATATGATCGATAGAACGACAATTACTATATTTATTACTCTTATTATTATAAATCTAACTCATAGTATTATCCATATTATGCAATTATGATCGATAGAACGACAATTACTATACTTATTACTCTTATTATTATCAATCTAACTCATATTATTAGCCATATTATGCTTATATGATCGATAGAACGACAATTACTATACTCACTACTCTTATTATTATCAATCTTAACCATATTATGCTAATATGATCGATAGAACGACAATTACTATACTTATTACTCTTATTGCTATCAATCTAACTCATATTATTAACCATATTACGCTAATATGATCGATAGAACGACAATTACTATACTTATTACACTCACTATTATCAATCTAACTCATATTATTAACCATATTATGCTTATATGATCGATAGCACGACAATTATTGTACTTATTACTCTTATCATTATCGATCTAACTCATATTATTAGCCATATTATGCTTATATGATCGATAGAACGACAATTATTGTACTTATTACTCTTATCATTATCGATCTAACTCATACTAATAGCCATATTATGCTTATATGATCGATAAAACGACAATTACTATACTTATTACTCTTATTATTATGAATCTAACTCATATTATTAGACATATTATGCTTATATGATCGATAGAACTACAATTACTATACTCATTACTCTCATCATTATCAATCCAACTCATATTATTACCCATATTATGCTCATATGATCGATAGAACGACAATTACTATACTTATTACTCTTATTATTATCTACCTAACTCATATTATTAGCCATATTATGCTTATATTATCGATAGAACGACAATTACTATACTTATTACGCTCATTATTATCAATCTACCTCATATTATTAGCCATATTATGCTTCTATGATCGATAGAACGAGAATTACTATACTCATTGCTCTTATTATCATCAATCTAACTCATATTATTAACCATATTATGCAATTATGATCGATAGGACGACAATTACTATACTTATTGCACTTATTATTATCAATCTACCTAATATTCTTAGCCATATTATGCTTACATGATCGATAGTACGACAACTGCTATACTCATTGCTCTTATTATTATCAATCTAACTCATATTATTAACCGTATTATGCAGATATGATCGATAGAACGACAATTACTATACTTATTACTCTTATTATTATAAATCTAACTCATATTATTAGCCATATTATGCTAATATGATCGATAGAACGACAATTACTATACTTATTACACTCACTATTATCAATCTAACTCATATTATTAACCATATTATGCAGATATGATCGATAGCACGACATTTACTATACTTATTACTCGTAATATTATCAACCTAACTCGTATTATTAGCCATATTATGCTTATATGATCGATAGAACGACAATCACTATACTTATTACTCTCATTATTATCAATCTAACTCACGTTATTAACCATATTATGCTAATATGATCGATAGAACGACAATTACTATACTTATTACTCTTATTGTTATCAATCTAACTCATATTATTAACCATATTATGCTAATATGATCGATAGAACGACAATTACTATACTTATTACACTCACTATTATCAATCTAACTCATATTATTAACCATATTATGCAGATATGATCGATAGCACGACATTTACTATACTTATTACTCGTAATATTATCAACCTAACTCGTATTATTAGCCATATTATGCTTATATGATCGATAGAAAGACAATCACTATACTTATTACTCTTATTATTATCTACCTAACTCATATTATTAGCCATATTATGCTTATATTATCGATAGAACGACAATTACTATAGTTATTACGCTTATTATTATCAATCTAACTCATATTATTAGCCATATTATGCTTATATGATCGATAGAACGAGAATTACTATACTCACTACTCTTAGTATTATCAATCTAACTCATATTATTAGCCATATTATGCTTATATTATCGATAGAACGACAATTACTATACTTATTACTGTTATTATTATCAATCTAACTCATATTATTAGCCATATTGTGCTTATATGATCGATAGAACGACAATTACTATACTTATTACACTTATTATTATCAATCTACCTAATATTATTAGCCATATTATGCTTACATGATCGATAGTAAGACAACTACTATACTCATTGCTCTCATTATTATCAATCTAACTCACGTTATTAACCATATTATGCTAATATGATCGATAGAACGACAATTACTATACTTATTACTCTTATTGTTATCAATCTAGCTCATATTATTAACCATATTATGCTAATATGATCGATAGAACGACAATTACTATACTTATTACACTCACTATTATCAATCTAACTCATATTATTAACCATATTATGCAGATATGATCGATAGCACGACATTTACTATACTTATTACTCTTATTATTATCAACCTATCTCATATTATTAGCCATATTATGCTTATATGATCGATAGAACGACAATTACTATACTAACTACTCTTCTTATTATCAATCTAACTCATATTATTACCCATATTATGCTTATATGATCGATAGAACGACAATTACTATACTTATTACTCTTATTATTATCAATCTAACTCATATTATTAGCCATATTATGCTTATATTATCGATAGAACGACAATTACTATACTTATTACTGTTATTATTATCAATCTAACTCATATTATTAGCCATATTGTGCTTATATGATCGATAGAACGACAATTACTATACTTATTACTCCTATTATTATAAATCTAACTCATATTATTAGCCATATTATGCTTATATGATCGATAGTACGACAATTACTATACTCATTGCTCTTATTATTATCAATCTAACTCATATTATTAACCATATTATGCTAATATGATCGATAGAACGACAATTACTATACTTATTACACTCACTATTATCAATCTAACTCATATTATTAACAATATTATGCAGATATGATCGATAGCACGACATTTACTATACTTATTACTCGTAATATTATCAACCTAACTCATATTATTAGCCATATTATGCTTATATGATCGATAGAAAGACAATCACTATACTTATTATTCTTATTATTATCTACCTAACTCATATTATTAGCCATATTATGCTTATATTATCGATAGAACGACAATTACTATATTTATTACTCTTATTATTATAAATCTAACTCATATTATTAGCCATATTATGCTTATATGATCGATAGAACGACAATTACTGTACTCATTACTCTTATTATTATCAATCTAACTCATATTATTAGCCATATTATGCTTAAATGATCGATAGAACGACAATTACTATACTTATTACTCTTATTATTATCTACCTAACTGATATTATTAACCATATTATGCAGATATGATCGATAGAACGACAATTACTATATTTATTACTCTTATTATTATAAATCTAACTCATAGTATTATCCATATTATGCAATTATGATCGATAGAACGACAATTACTATACTTATTACTCTTATTATTATCAATCTAACTCATATTATTAGCCATATTATGCTTATATGATCGATAGAACGACAATTACTATACTCACTACTCTTATTATTATCAATCTTAACCATATTATGCTAATATGATCGATAGAACGACAATTACTATACTTATTACTCTTATTGTTATCAATCTAACTCATATTATTAACCATATTACGCTAATATGATCGATAGAACGACAATTACTATACTTATTACACTCACTATTATCAATCTAACTCATATTATTAACCATATTATGCTTATATGATCGATAGCACGACAATTATTGTACTTATTACTCTTATCATTATCGATCTAACTCATACTATTAGCCATATTATGCTTATATGATCGATAAAACGACAATTACTATACTTATTACTCTTATTATTATGAATCTAACTCATATTATTAGACATATTATGCTTATATGATCGATAGAACTACAATTACTATACTCATTACTCTCATCATTATCAATCCAACTCATATTATTACCCATATTATGCTCATATGATCGATAGGACGACAATTACTATACTTATTACTCTTATTATTATCTACCTAACTCATATTATTAGCCATATTATGCTTATATGATCGATAGAACGACAATCACTATACTTATTACTCTCATTATTATCAACCTAACTCATATTATTAGCCATATTATGCTTATATGATCGATAGAAAGACAATCACTATACTTATTATTCTTATTATTATCTACCTAACTCATATTATTAGCCATATTATGCTTATATTATCGATAGAACGACAATTACTATACTTATTACTCTTATTATTATAAATCTAACTCATATTATTAGCCATATTATGCTTATATGATCGATAGAACGACAATTACTGTACTCATTACTCTTATTATCATCAATCTAACTCATATTATTAACCATATTATGCAATTATGATCGATAGAACGACAATTACTATACTTATTACACTCACTATTATCAATCTAACTCATATTATTAACAATATTATGCAGATATGATCGATAGCACGACATTTACTATACTTATTACTCGTAATATTATCAACCTAACTCATATTATTAGCCATATTATGCTTATATGATCGATAGAAAGACAATCACTATACTTATTATTCTTATTATTATCTACCTAACTCATATTATTAGCCATATTATGCTTATATTATCGATAGAACGACAATTACTATACTTATTACTCTTATTATTATAAATCTAACTCATATTATTAGCCATATTATGCTTATATGATCGATAGAACGACAATTACTGTACTCATTACTCTTATTATTATCAATCTAACTCATATTATTAGCCATATTATGCTTAAATGATCGATAGAACGACAATTACTATACTTATTACTCTTATTATTATCTACCTAACTGATATTATTAACCATATTATGCAGATATGATCGATAGAACGACAATTACTATATTTATTACTCTTATTATTATAAATCTAACTCATAGTATTATCCATATTATGCAATTATGATCGATAGAACGACAATTACTATACTTATTACTCTTATTATTATCAATCTAACTCATATTATTAGCCATATTATGCTTATATGATCGATAGAACGACAATTACTATACTCACTACTCTTATTATTATCAATCTTAACCATATTATGCTAATATGATCGATAGAACGACAATTACTATACTTATTACTCTTATTGCTATCAATCTAACTCATATTATTAACCATATTACGCTAATATGATCGATAGAACGACAATTACTATACTTATTACACTCACTATTATCAATCTAACTCATATTATTAACCATATTATGCTTATATGATCGATAGCACGACAATTATTGTACTTATTACTCTTATCATTATCGATCTAACTCATATTATTAGCCATATTATGCTTATATGATCGATAGAACGACAATTATTGTACTTATTACTCTTATCATTATCGATCTAACTCATACTAATAGCCATATTATGCTTATATGATCGATAAAACGACAATTACTATACTTATTACTCTTATTATTATGAATCTAACTCATATTATTAGACATATTATGCTTATATGATCGATAGAACTACAATTACTATACTCATTACTCTCATCATTATCAATCCAACTCATATTATTACCCATATTATGCTCATATGATCGATAGAACGACAATTACTATACTTATTACTCTTATTATTATCTACCTAACTCATATTATTAGCCATATTATGCTTATATTATCGATAGAACGACAATTACTATACTTATTACGCTCATTATTATCAATCTACCTCATATTATTAGCCATATTATGCTTCTATGATCGATAGAACGAGAATTACTATACTCATTGCTCTTATTATCATCAATCTAACTCATATTATTAACCATATTATGCAATTATGATCGATAGGACGACAATTACTATACTTATTGCACTTATTATTATCAATCTACCTAATATTCTTAGCCATATTATGCTTACATGATCGATAGTACGACAACTGCTATACTCATTGCTCTTATTATTATCAATCTAACTCATATTATTAACCGTATTATGCAGATATGATCGATAGAACGACAATTACTATACTTATTACTCTTATTATTATAAATCTAACTCATATTATTAGCCATATTATGCTAATATGATCGATAGAACGACAATTACTATACTTATTACACTCACTATTATCAATCTAACTCATATTATTAACCATATTATGCAGATATGATCGATAGCACGACATTTACTATACTTATTACTCGTAATATTATCAACCTAACTCGTATTATTAGCCATATTATGCTTATATGATCGATAGAACGACAATCACTATACTTATTACTCTCATTATTATCAATCTAACTCACGTTATTAACCATAATATGCTAATATGATCGATAGAACGACAATTACTATACTTATTACTCTTATTGTTATCAATCTAACTCATATTATTAACCATATTATGCTAATATGATCGATAGAACGACAATTACTATACTTATTACACTCACTATTATCAATCTAACTCATATTATTAACCATATTATGCAGATATGATCGATAGCACGACATTTACTATACTTATTACTCGTAATATTATCAACCTAACTCGTATTATTAGCCATATTATGCTTATATGATCGATAGAAAGACAATCACTATACTTATTACTCTTATTATTATCTACCTAACTCATATTATTAGCCATATTATGCTTATATTATCGATAGAACGACAATTACTATAGTTATTACGCTTATTATTATCAATCTAACTCATATTATTAGCCATATTATGCTTATATGATCGATAGAACGAGAATTACTATACTCACTACTCTTAGTATTATCAATCTAACTCATATTATTAGCCATATTATGCTTATATTATCGATAGAACGACAATTACTATACTTATTACTGTTATTATTATCAATCTAACTCATATTATTAGCCATATTGTGCTTATATGATCGATAGAACGACAATTACTATACTTATTACACTTATTATTATCAATCTACCTAATATTATTAGCCATATTATGCTTACATGATCGATAGTAAGACAACTACTATACTCATTGCTCTCATTATTATCAATCTAACTCACGTTATTAACCATATTATGCTAATATGATCGATAGAACGACAATTACTATACTTATTACTCTTATTGTTATCAATCTAGCTCATATTATTAACCATATTATGCTAATATGATCGATAGAACGACAATTACTATACTTATTACACTCACTATTATCAATCTAACTCATATTATTAACCATATTATGCAGATATGATCGATAGCACGACATTTACTATACTTATTACTCTTATTATTATCAACCTATCTCATATTATTAGCCATATTATGCTTATATGATCGATAGAACGACAATTACTATACTAACTACTCTTCTTATTATCAATCTAACTCATATTATTACCCATATTATGCTTATATGATCGATAGAACGACAATTACTATACTTATTACTCTTATTATTATCAATCTAACTCATATTATTAGCCATATTATGCTTATATTATCGATAGAACGACAATTACTATACTTATTACTGTTATTATTATCAATCTAACTCATATTATTAGCCATATTGTGCTTATATGATCGATAGAACGACAATTACTATACTTATTACTCCTATTATTATAAATCTAACTCATATTATTAGCCATATTATGCTTATATGATCGATAGTACGACAATTACTATACTCATTGCTCTTATTATTATCAATCTAACTCATATTATTAACCATATTATGCTAATATGATCGATAGAACGACAATTACTATACTTATTACACTCACTATTATCAATCTAACTCATATTATTAACAATATTATGCAGATATGATCGATAGCACGACATTTACTATACTTATTACTCGTAATATTATCAACCTAACTCATATTATTAGCCATATTATGCTTATATGATCGATAGAAAGACAATCACTATACTTATTATTCTTATTATTATCTACCTAACTCATATTATTAGCCATATTATGCTTATATTATCGATAGAACGACAATTACTATATTTATTACTCTTATTATTATAAATCTAACTCATATTATTAGCCATATTATGCTTATATGATCGATAGAACGACAATTACTGTACTCATTACTCTTATTATTATCAATCTAACTCATATTATTAGCCATATTATGCTTAAATGATCGATAGAACGACAATTACTATACTTATTACTCTTATTATTATCTACCTAACTGATATTATTAACCATATTATGCAGATATGATCGATAGAACGACAATTACTATATTTATTACTCTTATTATTATAAATCTAACTCATAGTATTATCCATATTATGCAATTATGATCGATAGAACGACAATTACTATACTTATTACTCTTATTATTATCAATCTAACTCATATTATTAGCCATATTATGCTTATATGATCGATAGAACGACAATTACTATACTCACTACTCTTATTATTATCAATCTTAACCATATTATGCTAATATGATCGATAGAACGACAATTACTATACTTATTACTCTTATTGTTATCAATCTAACTCATATTATTAACCATATTACGCTAATATGATCGATAGAACGACAATTACTATACTTATTACACTCACTATTATCAATCTAACTCATATTATTAACCATATTATGCTTATATGATCGATAGCACGACAATTATTGTACTTATTACTCTTATCATTATCGATCTAACTCATACTATTAGCCATATTATGCTTATATGATCGATAAAACGACAATTACTATACTTATTACTCTTATTATTATGAATCTAACTCATATTATTAGACATATTATGCTTATATGATCGATAGAACTACAATTACTATACTCATTACTCTCATCATTATCAATCCAACTCATATTATTACCCATATTATGCTCATATGATCGATAGGACGACAATTACTATACTTATTACTCTTATTATTATCTACCTAACTCATATTATTAGCCATATTATGCTTATATGATCGATAGAACGACAATCACTATACTTATTACTCTCATTATTATCAACCTAACTCATATTATTAGCCATATTATGCTTATATGATCGATAGAAAGACAATCACTATACTTATTATTCTTATTATTATCTACCTAACTCATATTATTAGCCATATTATGCTTATATTATCGATAGAACGACAATTACTATACTTATTACTCTTATTATTATAAATCTAACTCATATTATTAGCCATATTATGCTTATATGATCGATAGAACGACAATTACTGTACTCATTACTCTTATTATTATCAATCTAACTCATATTATTAGCCATATTATGCTTAAATGATCGATAGAACGACAATTACTATACTTATTACTCTTATTATTATCTACCTAACTGATATTATTAACCATATTATGCAGATATGATCGATAGAACGACAATTACTATATTTATTACTCTTATTATTATAAATCTAACTCATAGTATTATCCATATTATGCAATTATGATCGATAGAACGACAATTACTATACTTATTACTCTTATTGCTATCAATCTAACTCATATTATTAACCATATTACGCTAATATGATCGATAGAACGACAATTACTATACTTATTACACTCACTATTATCAATCTAACTCATATTATTAACCATATTATGCTTATATGATCGATAGCACGACAATTATTGTACTTATTACTCTTATCATTATCGATCTAACTCATATTATTAGCCATATTATGCTTATATGATCGATAGAACGACAATTATTGTACTTATTACTCTTATCATTATCGATCTAACTCATACTAATAGCCATATTATGCTTATATGATCGATAAAACGACAATTACTATACTTATTACTCTTATTATTATGAATCTAACTCATATTATTAGACATATTATGCTTATATGATCGATAGAACTACAATTACTATACTCATTACTCTCATCATTATCAATCCAACTCATATTATTACCCATATTATGCTCATATGATCGATAGAACGACAATTACTATACTTATTACTCTTATTATTATCTACCTAACTCATATTATTAGCCATATTATGCTTATATTATCGATAGAACGACAATTACTATACTTATTACGCTCATTATTATCAATCTACCTCATATTATTAGCCATATTATGCTTCTATGATCGATAGAACGAGAATTACTATACTCATTGCTCTTATTATCATCAATCTAACTCATATTATTAACCATATTATGCAATTATGATCGATAGGACGACAATTACTATACTTATTGCACTTATTATTATCAATCTACCTAATATTCTTAGCCATATTATGCTTACATGATCGATAGTACGACAACTGCTATACTCATTGCTCTTATTATTATCAATCTAACTCATATTATTAACCGTATTATGCAGATATGATCGATAGAACGACAATTACTATACTTATTACTCTTATTATTATAAATCTAACTCATATTATTAGCCATATTATGCTTATATGATCGATAGAACGACAATCACTATACTTATTACTCTCATTATTATCAATCTAACTCACGTTATTAACCATATTATGCTAATATGATCGATAGAACGACAATTACTATACTTATTACTCTTATTGTTATCAATCTAACTCATATTATTAACCATATTATGCTAATATGATCGATAGAACGACAATTACTATACTTATTACACTCACTATTATCAATCTAACTCATATTATTAACCATATTATGCAGATATGATCGATAGCACGACATTTACTATACTTATTACTCGTAATATTATCAACCTAACTCGTATTATTAGCCATATTATGCTTATATGATCGATAGAAAGACAATCACTATACTTATTACTCTTATTATTATCTACCTAACTCATATTATTAGCCATATTATGCTTATATTATCGATAGAACGACAATTACTATAGTTATTACGCTTATTATTATCAATCTAACTCATATTATTAGCCATATTATGCTTATATGATCGATAGAACGAGAATTACTATACTCACTACTCTTAGTATTATCAATCTAACTCATATTATTAGCCATATTATGCTTATATTATCGATAGAACGACAATTACTATACTTATTACTGTTATTATTATCAATCTAACTCATATTATTAGCCATATTGTGCTTATATGATCGATAGAACGACAATTACTATACTTATTACTCCTATTATTATAAATCTAACTCATATTATTAGCCATATTATGCTTATATGATCGATAGTACGACAATTACTATACTCATTGCTCTTATTATCATCAATCTAACTCATATTATTAACCATATTATGCAATTATGATCGATAGGACGACAATTACTATACTTATTACACTTATTATTATCAATCTACCTAATATTATTAGCCATATTATGCTTACATGATCGATAGTAAGACAACTACTATACTCATTGCTCTCATTATTATCAATCTAACTCACGTTATTAACCATATTATGCTAATATGATCGATAGAACGACAGTTACTATACTTATTACTCTTATTGTTATCAATCTAGCTCATATTATTAACCATATTATGCTAATATGATCGATAGAACGACAATTACTATACTTATTACACTCACTATTATCAATCTAACTCATATTATTAACCATATTATGCAGATATGATCGATAGCACGACATTTACTATACTTATTACTCTTATTATTATCAACCTATCTCATATTATTAGCCATATTATGCTTATATGATCGATAGAACGACAATTACTATACTAACTACTCTTCTTATTATCAATCTAACTCATATTATTACCCATATTATGCTTATATGATCGATAGAACGACAATTACTATACTTATTACTCTTATTATTATCAATCTAACTCATATTATTAGCCATATTGTGCTTATATGATCGATAGAACGACAATTACTATACTTATTACTGTTATTATTATCAATCTAACTCATATTATTAGCCATATTGTGCTTATATGATCGATAGAACGACAATTACTATACTTATTACTCCTATTATTATAAATCTAACTCATATTATTAGCCATATTATGCTTATATGATCGATAGTACGACAATTACTATACTTATTACTCTTATTATTATCTACCTAACTCATATTATTAGCCATATTATGCTTATATTATCGATAGAACGACAATTACTATACTTATTACGCTCATTATTATCAATCTACCTCATATTATTAGCCATATTATGCTTCTATGATCGATAGAACGAGAATTACTATACTCATTGCTCTTATTATCATCAATCTAACTCATATTATTAACCATATTATGCAATTATGATCGATAGGACGACAATTACTATACTTATTACACTCACTATTATCAATCTAACTCATATTATTAACAATATTATGCAGATATGATCGATAGCACGACATTTACTATACTTATTACTCGTAATATTATCAACCTAACTCATATTATTAGCCATATTATGCTTATATGATCGATAGAAAGACAATCACTATACTTATTATTCTTATTATTATCTACCTAACTCATATTATTAGCCATATTATGCTTATATTATCGATAGAACGACAATTACTATACTTATTACTCTTATTATTATAAATCTAACTCATATTATTAGCCATATTATGCTTATATGATCGATAGAACGACAATTACTGTACTCATTACTCTTATTATTATCAATCTAACTCATATTATTAGCCATATTATGCTTAAATGATCGATAGAACGACAATTACTATACTTATTACTCTTATTATTATCTACCTAACTGATATTATTAACCATATTATGCAGATATGATCGATAGAACGACAATTACTATATTTATTACTCTTATTATTATAAATCTAACTCATAGTATTATCCATATTATGCAATTATGATCGATAGAACGACAATTACTATACTTATTACTCTTATTATTATCAATCTAACTCATATTATTAGCCATATTATGCTTATATGATCGATAGAACGACAATTACTATACTCACTACTCTTATTATTATCAATCATAACCATATTATGCTAATATGATCGATAGAACGACAATTACTATACTTATTACTCTTATTGCTATCAATCTAACTCATATTATTAACCATATTACGCTAATATGATCGATAGAACGACAATTACTATACTTATTACACTCACTATTATCAATCTAACTCATATTATTAACCATATTATGCTTATATGATCGATAGCACGACAATTATTGTACTTATTACTCTTATCATTATCGATCTAACTCATATTATTAGCCATATTATGCTTATATGATCGATAGAACGACAATTATTGTACTTATTACTCTTATCATTATCGATCTAACTCATACTAATAGCCATATTATGCTTATATGATCGATAAAACGACAATTACTATACTTATTACTCTTATTATTATGAATCTAACTCATATTATTAGACATATTATGCTTATATGATCGATAGAACTACAATTACTATACTCATTACTCTCATCATTATCAATCCAACTCATATTATTACCCATATTATGCTCATATGATCGATAGAACGACAATTACTATACTTATTACTCTTATTATTATCTACCTAACTCATATTATTAGCCATATTATGCTTATATTATCGATAGAACGACAATTACTATACTTATTACGCTCATTATTATCAATCTACCTCATATTATTAGCCATATTATGCTTCTATGATCGATAGAACGAGAATTACTATACTCATTGCTCTTATTATCATCAATCTAACTCATATTATTAACCATATTATGCAATTATGATCGATAGGACGACAATTACTATACTTATTGCACTTATTATTATCAATCTACCTAATATTCTTAGCCATATTATGCTTACATGATCGATAGTACGACAACTGCTATACTCATTGCTCTTATTATTATCAATCTAACTCATATTATTAACCGTATTATGCAGATATGATCGATAGAACGACAATTACTATACTTATTACTCTTATTATTATAAATCTAACTCATATTATTAGCCATATTATGCTTATATGATCGATAGAACGACAATCACTATACTTATTACTCTCATTATTATCAATCTAACTCACGTTATTAACCATATTATGCTAATATGATCGATAGAACGACAATTACTATACTTATTACTCTTATTGTTATCAATCTAACTCATATTATTAACCATATTATGCTAATATGATCGATAGAACGACAATTACTATACTTATTACACTCACTATTATCAATCTAACTCATATTATTAACCATATTATGCAGATATGATCGATAGCACGACATTTACTATACTTATTACTCGTAATATTATCAACCTAACTCGTATTATTAGCCATATTATGCTTATATGATCGATAGAAAGACAATCACTATACTTATTACTCTTATTATTATCTACCTAACTCATATTATTAGCCATATTATGCTTATATTATCGATAGAACGACAATTACTATAGTTATTACGCTTATTATTATCAATCTAACTCATATTATTAGCCATATTATGCTTATATGATCGATAGAACGAGAATTACTATACTCACTACTCTTAGTATTATCAATCTAACTCATATTATTAGCCATATTATGCTTATATTATCGATAGAACGACAATTACTATACTTATTACTGTTATTATTATCAATCTAACTCATATTATTAGCCATATTGTGCTTATATGATCGATAGAACGACAATTACTATACTTATTACTCCTATTATTATAAATCTAACTCATATTATTAGCCATATTATGCTTATATGATCGATAGTACGACAATTACTATACTCATTGCTCTTATTATCATCAATCTAACTCATATTATTAACCATATTATGCAATTATGATCGATAGGACGACAATTACTATACTTATTACACTTATTATTATCAATCTACCTAATATTATTAGCCATATTATGCTTACATGATCGATAGTAAGACAACTACTATACTCATTGCTCTCATTATTATCAATCTAACTCACGTTATTAACCATATTATGCTAATATGATC
>NW_027474092.1:0-88766 GCF_050947335.1 Megachile rotundata | reverse complement strand
CTAATAATATGAGTTAGACTGATAATAATAAGAGTAATAAGTATAGTAATTATCGTTCTACCGATCATGTAAGCATAATATGGTTAATAATATGAGCTAGATGATAACAGGGAGTGTAATAAGAATAGTAATTGTCGTTCTGTCGATCATATAAGCATAATATGGCTAATAAGATGAGTTAGATTGTTAATAATAAGAGTAATGAGAATAGTAATTGTCGTTCTATCGATCATATCTGCATAATATGGTTAATAATATGAGTTAGATTGATAATAGTGAGTGTAATAAGTATAGTAATTGTCGTTCTGGCGATCATATAAGCATAATTTGGCTAATAATATGAGTTAGATTGATAATAATAAGAGCAATAAGTATAGTAAATGTAGTTCTATCGATCGTATAAGCATAATATGGCTAATAATATGAGTTAGATTGATAATAATAAGAGTAATGAGTATAGTAATTGTCGTTCTATCGATCATATCTGCATAATATGGTTACTAATATGAGTTAGATTGATAATAGTGAGTGTAATATGTATAGTAATTGTCGTTCTGTCGATCATATAAGCATAATATGGCTAATAATATGAGTTAGATTGATAATAATAAGAGTAATACGTATAGTAATTGTCGTTCTATCGATCATATAAGCATAATATGGCAAATAATATGAGTTAGATTGATAATAATAAGAGTAATCAGTATAGTAGTTGTCGTTCTATTGATCATATCTGCATAATATGGTTAATAATATGAGTTAGATTGATAATAGTGAGTGTAATAAGTATAGTAATTGTCGTTCTGTCGATCATATAAGCATAATATGGCTAATAATATGAGTTAGATTGATAATAATAAGAGCAATAAGTATAGTAATTGTCGTTCTATCGACCACATAAGCATAATATGGCTAATAATATGAGTTAGATTGATAATAATAAGAGTAATGAGTATAGTAAATGTAGTTCTATCGATCATATAAGCATAATATGGCTAATAATATGAGTTAGATTGATAATAATAAGACTAATAAGTATAGTAATTATCGTTCTACCGATCATATAAGCATAATATGGCTAATAATATGAGTTAGATTGATAATAATAAGAGTAATAAGTATAGTAATTGTCGTTCTATCGATCATATAAGCATAATTTGGCTAATAATATGGGTTAGATTGATAATAATAAGAGTAATAAGTATAGTAATTATCGTTCTACCGATCATATAAGCATAATATGGTTAATAATATGAGTTAGATTGATAACAGGGAGTGTAATAAGAATAGTAATTGTCGTTCTGTCGATCATATAAGCATAATATGGCTAATAAGATGAGTTAGATTGTTAATAATAAGAGTAATGAGAATAGTAATTGTCGTTCTATCGATCATATCTGCATAATATGGTTAATAATATGAGTTAGATTGATAATAGTGAGTGTAAGAAGTACAGTAATTGTCGTTCTGTCGATCATATGAGCATAATTCGGCTAATAATATGAGTTAGACTGATAATAATAAGAGTAATAAGTATAGTAATTATCGTTCTACCGATCATGTAAGCATAATATGGTTAATAATATGAGCTAGATTGATAACAGGGAGTGTAATAAGAATAGTAATTGTCGTTCTGTCGATCATATAAGCACAATATGGCTAATAAGATGAGTTAGATTGTTAATAATAAGAGTAATGAGAATAGTAATTGTCGTTCTATCGATCATATCTGCATAATATGGTTAATAATATGAGTTAGATTGATAATAGTGAGTGTAATAAGTATAGTAATTGTCGTTCTGGCGATCACATAAGCATAATATGGCTAATAATATGAGTTAGATTGATAATAATAAGAGTAATACGTATAGTAATTGTCGTTCTATCGATCATATAAGCATAATATGGCAAATAATATTAGTTAGATTGATAATAATAAGAGTAATCAGTATAGTAATTGTCGTTCTATCGATCATATCTGCATAATATGGTTAATAATATGAGTCAGATTGATAATAGTGAGTGTAATAAGTACAGTAATTGTCGTTCTGTCGATCATATAAGCATAATATGGCTAATAATATGAGTTAGATTGATAATAATAAGAGTAATCAGTATAGTAATTGTCGTTCTATCGATCATATAAGCATAATATGGCTAATAATATGAGTTAGATTGATAATAATAAGAATAATCAGTATAGCAATTGTCGTTCTATCGATCATATCTGCATAATATGGTTAATAATATGAATTAGATTGATAATAGTGAGTGTAATAAGTATAGTAATTGCCGTTCTGTCGATCATATAACCATAATATGGCTAATAATATGAGTTAGATTGATAATAATAAGAGTAATAAGTATAGTAATTGTCGTTCTATCGATCATATAAGCATAATTTGGCTAATAATATGAGTTAGATTGATAATAATAAGAGTAATAAGTATAGTAATTATCGTTCTACCGATCATATAAACATAACATGGTTAATAATATGAGTTATATTGATAACAGGGAGTGTAATAAGAATAGTAATTGTCGTTCTGTCGATCATATAAGCATAATATGTCTAATAAGATGAGTTAGATTGATAATAATAAGAGTAATGAGAATAGTAATTGTCGTGCTATCGATCATATCTGCATAATATGGTTAATAATATGAGTTAGATTGATAATAGTGAGTGTAAGAAGTATAGTAATTGTCGTTCTGTCGCTCATATAAGCATAATATGGCTAATAATATGAGTTAGATTGATAATAATAAGAGTAATACGTATAGTAATTGTCGTTCTATCGATCATATAAGCATAATATGGCAAATAATATGAGTTAGATTGATAATAATAAGAGTAATCAGTATAGTAATTGTCGTTCTATCGATCATATCTGCATAATATGGTTAATAATATGAGTCAGATTGATAATAGTGAGTGTAATAATTACAGTAATTGTCGTTCTGTCGATCATATAAGCATAATATGGCTAATAATATGAGTTAGATTGATAATAATAAGAGTAATCAGTATTGTAATTGTCATTCTATCGATCATATCTGCATAATATGGTTAATAATATGAGTTAGATTGATAATAGTGAGTGTAAGAAGTACAGTAATTGTCGTTCTGTCGATCATATGAGCATAATTCGGCTAATAATATGAGTTAGACTGATAATAATAAGAGTAATAAGTATAGTAATTATCGTTCTACCGATCATGTAAGCATAATATGGTTAATAATATGAGCTAGATTGATAACAGGGAGTGTAATAAGAATAGTAATTGTCGTTCTGTCGATCATATAAGCATAATATGGCTAATAAGATGAGTTAGATTGTTAATAATAAGAGTAATGAGAATAGTAATTGTCGTTCTATCGATCATATCTGCATAATATGGTTAATAATATGAGTTAGATTGATAACAGTGAGTGTAATAAGTATAGTAATTGTCGTTCTGGCGATCATATAAGCATAATTTGGCTAATAATATGAGTTAGATTGATAATAATAAGAGCAATAAGTATAGTAAATGTAGTTCTATCGATCGTATAAGCATAATATGGCTAATAATATGAGTTAGATTGATAATAATAAGAGTAATGAGTACAGTAAATGTAGTTGTATCGATCATATAAGCATAATATGGCTAATAATATGAGTTAGATTGATAATAATAAGAGTAATAAGTATAGTAATTGTCGTCCTATCGATCATATAAGCATAATATGGCCAATAATATGAGTTAGATTGATATTAATAAGAGTAATGAGTATAGTAATTGTCGTTCTATCGTTCATATAAGCATAATATGGCTAATAATATGAGTTAGATTGATAATAATAAGAATAATCAGTATAGCAATTGTCGTTCTATCGATCATATTAGCATAATATGGTTAATAATATGAGTTAGATTGATAATAATAAGAGTAATGAGTATAGTAATTGTCGTTCTATCGATCATATAAGCATAATTTGGCTAATAATATGAGTTAGATTGATAACGGGCGTGTAATAAGAATAGTAATTGTCGTTCTGTCGATCATATAAGCATAATATGGCTAATAATATGAGTCAGATTGATAATAATAAGAGTAATGAGTATAGTAATTGTCGTTCTATCGATCATATCTGCATAATATGGTTACTAATATGAGTTAGATTGATAATAGTGAGTGTAATAAGTATAGTAATTGTCGTTCTGTCGATCATATAAGCATAATATGGCTAATAATATGAGTTAGATTGATAATAATAAGAGCAATAAGTATAGTAATTGTCGTTCTATCGACCACATAAGCATAATATGGCTAATAATATGAGTTAGATTGATAATAATAAGAGTAATGAGTATAGTAAATGTAGTTCTATCGATCATATAAGCATAATATGGCTAATAATATGAGTTAGATTGATAATAATAAGACTAATAAGTATAGTAATTATCGTTCTACCGATCATATAAGCATAATATGGCTAATAATATGAGTTAGATTGATAATAATAAGAGTAATAAGTATAGTAATTGTCGTTCTATCGATCATATAAGCATAATTTGGCTAATAATATGGGTTAGATTGATAATAATAAGAGTAATAAGTATAGTAATTATCGTTCTACCGATCATATAAGCATAATATGGTTAATAATATGAGTTAGATTGATAACAGGGAGTGTAATAAGAATAGTAATTGTCGTTCTGTCGATCATATAAGCATAATATGGCTAATAAGATGAGTTAGATTGTTAATAATAAGAGTAATGAGAATAGTAATTGTCGTTCTATCGATCATATCTGCATAATATGGTTAATAATATGAGTTAGATTGATAATAGTGAGTGTAAGAAGTATAGTAATTGTCGTTCTTTCGCTCATATAAGCATAATATGGCTAATAATATGAGTTAGATTGATAATAATAAGAGTAATACGTATAGTAATTGTCGTTCTATCGATCATATAAGCATAATATGGCAAATAATATGAGTTAGATTGATAATAATAAGAGTAATCAGTATAGTAATTGTCGTTCTATCGATCATATCTGCATAATATGGTTAATAATATGAGTCAGATTGATAATAGTGAGTGTAATAAGTACAGTAATTGTCGTTCTGTCGATCATATAAGCATAATATGGCTAATAATATGAGTTAGATTGATAATAATAAGAGTAATCAGTATAGTAATTGTCGTTCTATCGATCATATAAGCATAATATGACTAATAATATGAGTTAGATTGATAATAATAAGAATAATCAGTATAGCAATTGTCGTTCTATCGATCATATCTGCATAATATGGTTAATAATATGAATTAGATTGATAATAGTGAGTGTAATAAGTATAGTAATTGCCGTTCTGTCGATCATATAACCATAATATGGCTAATAATATGAGTTAGATTGATAATAATAAGAGTAATAAGTATAGTAATTGTCGTTCTATCGATCATATAAGCATAATTTGGCTAATAATATGAGTTAGATTGATAATAATAAGAGTAATAAGTATAGTAATTATCGTTCTACCGATCATATAAACATAACATGGTTAATAATATGAGTTATATTGATAACAGGGAGTGTAATAAGAATAGTAATTGTCGTTCTGTCGATCATATAAGCATAATATATCTAATAAGATGAGTTAGATTGATAATAATAAGAGTAATGAGAATAGTAATTGTCGTGCTATCGATCATATCTGCATAATATGGTTAATAATATGAGTTAGATTGATAATAGTGAGTGTAAGAAGTATAGTAATTGTCGTTCTGTCGCTCATATAAGCATAATATGGCTAATAATATGAGTTAGATTGATAATAATAAGAGTAATACGTATAGTAATTGTCGTTCTATCGATCATATAAGCATAATATGGCAAATAATATGAGTTAGATTGATAATAATAAGAGTAATCAGTATAGTAATTGTCGTTCTATCGATCATATCTGCATAATATGGTTAATAATATGAGTCAGATTGATAATAGTGAGTGTAATAAGTACAGTAATTGTCGTTCTGTCGATCATATAAGCATAATATGGCTAATAATATGAGTTAGATTGATAATAATAAGAGTAATCAGTATTGTAATTGTCATTCTATCGATCATATCTGCATAATATGGTTAATAATATGAGTTAGATTGATAATAGTGAGTGTAAGAAGTACAGTAATTGTCGTTCTGTCGATCATATGAGCATAATTCGGCTAATAATATGAGTTAGACTGATAATAATAAGAGTAATAAGTATAGTAATTATCGTTCTACCGATCATGTAAGCATAATATGGTTAATAATATGAGCTAGATTGATAACAGGGAGTGTAATAAGAATAGTAATTGTCGTCCTGTCGATCATATAAGCATAATATGGCTGATAATATGAGTTAGATTGATAATAATAAGAGTAATGAGTATAGTAAATGTAGTTCTATCGATCATATAAGCATAATATGGCTAATAATATGAGTTAGATTGATAACAGGGAGTGTAATAAGAATATTAATGGTCGTTCTGTCGATCATATAAGCATTATATGGCTAATAAGATGAGTTAGATTGATAATAATAAGAGTAATGAGTATAGTAATTGTCGTTCTATCGGTCATATCTGCATAATATGGTTAATAATATGAGTTAGATTGATAATAGTGAGTGTAAGAAGTATAGTAATTGTCGTTCTGTCGCTCATATAAGCATAATATGGCTAATAATATGAGTTAGATTGATAATAATAAGAGTAATAAGTATAGTAATTGTCGTTCTATCGATCATATAAGCATAATATGGCTAATAATATGAGTTAGATTGATAATAATAAGAATAATCAGTATAGCAATTGTCGTTCTATCGATCATATCTGCATAATATGGTTAATAATATGAGATAGATTGATAATAGTGAGTGTAATAAGTATAGTAATTGTCGTTCAGTCGATCATTAAAGCATAATATGGCTAATAATATGAGTTAGATTGATAATAATAAGAGTAATAAGTATAGTAATTGTCGTTCTGTCGATCATATAAGCATAATATGGCTAATAATATGAGTTAGATTGATAATAATAAGAGTAATCAGTATTGTAATTGTCATTCTATCGATCATATCTGCATAATATGGTTAATAATATGAGTTAGATTGATAATAGTGAGTGTAAGAAGTACAGTAATTGTCGTTCTGTCGATCATATGAGCATAATTCGGCTAATAATATGAGTTAGACTGATAATAATAAGAGTAATAAGTATAGTAATTATCGTTCTACCGATCATGGAAGCATAATATGGTTAATAATATGAGCTAGATTGATAACAGGGAGTGTAATAAGAATAGTAATTGTCGTCCTGTCGATCATATAAGCATAATATGGCTGATAATATGAGTTAGATTGATAATAATAAGAGTAATGAGTATAGTAAATGTAGTTCTATCGATCATATAAGCATAATATGGCTAATAATATGAGTTAGATTGATAACAGGGAGTGTAATAAGTATAGCAATTGTCGTTCTGTCGATCATATAAGCATAATATGGCTAATAATATGAGTTAGATTGATAATAATAAGAGTAATAAGTATAGTAATTGTCGTTCTATCGATCATATATGCATAATATGGCTAATAATATGAGTTTATTGATAATAATAAGAATAATCAGTATAGTAATTGTCGTTCTATCGATCATATCTGCATAATATGGTTAATAATATGAGTTAGATTGATAATAGTGAGTGTAATAAGTATAGTAATTGTCGTTCTGTCGATCATATAACCATAATATGGCTAATAATATGAGTTAGATTGATAATAATAAGGGTAATAAGTATAGTAATTGTCGTTCTATCGACCACATAAGCATAATATGGCTAATAGTATGAGTTAGATTGATAATAGTAAGAGTAATGAGTATAGTAAATGTAGTTCTGTCGATCATATAAGCATAATATGGCTAATAATATGAGTTAGATTGATAATAATAAGAGTAATGAGTATAGTAATTGTCGTTCTATCGATCATATAAGCATAATATGGCTAATAATATGAGTTACATTTATAATAATAAGAGTAATAAGTATAGAAATTGTCGTTCTATCGATCATATCTGCATAATATGGTTAATAATATGAGTTAGATTGATAATAGTGAGTGTAATAAGTATAGTAATTGTCGTTCTGTCGACCATATAAGCATAATATGGCTAATAATATGAGTTAGATTGATAATAATAAGAGTAATAAGTATAGTAATTGTCGTTCTATCTATCATATAAGCATAATTTGGCTAATAATATGAGTTAGATTGATAATAATAAGAGTAATAAGTATAGTAATTATCGTTCTACCGATCATATAAGCATAACATGGTTAATAATATGAGTTAGATTGATAACAGGGAGTGTAATAAGAATAGTAATTGTCGTTCTGTCGATCATATAAGCATAATATGGCTAATAAGATGAGTTAGATTGATAATAATAAGAGTAATGAGTATAGTAATTGTCGTTCTATCGATCATATCTGCATAATATGGTTACTAATATGAGTTAGATTGATAATAGTGAGTGTAATATGTATAGTAATTGTCGTTCTGTCGATCATATAAGCATAATATGGCTAATAATATGAGTTAGATTGATAATAATAAGAGTAATACGTATAGTAATTGTCGTTCTATCGATCATATAAGCATAATATGGCAAATAATATGAGTTAGATTGATAATAATAAGAGTAATCAGTATAGTAGTTGTCGTTCTATCGATCATATCTGCATAATATGGTTAATAATATGAGTTAGATTGATAATAGTGAGTGTAATAAGTATAGTAATTGTCGTTCTGTCGATCATATAAGCATAATATGGCTAATAATATGAGTTAGATTGATAATAATAAGAGCAATAAGTATAGTAATTGTCGTTCTATCGACCACATAAGCATAACATGGCTAATAATATGAGTTAGATTGATAATAATAAGAGTAATGAGTATAGTAAATGTAGTTCGATCGATCATATAAGCATAATATGGCTAATAATATGAGTTAGATTGATAATAATAAGACTAATAAGTATAGTAATTATCGTTCTACCGATCATATAAGCATAATATGGCTAATAATATGAGTTAGATTGATAATAATAAGTGTAATAAGTATAGTAATTGTCGTTCTATCGATCATATAAGCATAATTTGGCTAATAATATGGGTTAGATTGATAATAATAAGAGTAATAAGTATAGTAATTATCGTTCTACCGATCATATAAGCATAATATGGTTAATAATATGAGTTAGATTGATAACAGGGAGTGTAATAAGAATAGTAATTGTCGTTCTGTCGATCATATAAGCATAATATGGCTAATAAGATGAGTTAGATTGTTAATAATAAGAGTAATGAGAATAGTAATTGTCGTTCTATCGATCATATCTCCATAATATGGTTAATAAAATGAGTTAGATTGATAATAGTGAGTGTAAGAAGTATAGTAATTGTCGTTCTTTCGCTCATATAAGCATAATATGGCTAATAATATGAGTTAGATTGATAATAATAAGAGTAATACGTATAGTAATTGTCGTTCTATCGATCATATAAGCATAATATGGCAAATAATATGAGTTAGATTGATAATAATAAGAGTAATCAGTATAGTAATTGTCGTTCTATCGATCATATCTGCATAATATGGTTAATAATATGAGTCAGATTGATAATAGTGAGTGTAATAAGTACAGTAATTGTCGTTCTGTCGATCATATAAGCATAATATGGCTAATAATATGAGTTAGATTGATAATAATAAGAGTAATCAGTATAGTAATTGTCGTTCTATCGATCATATAAGCATAATATGGCTAATAATATGAGTTAGATTGATAATAATAAGAATAATCAGTATAGCAATTGTCGTTCTATCGATCATATCTGCATAATATGGTTAATAATATGAATTAGATTGATAATAGTGAGTGTAATAAGTATAGTAATTGCCGTTCTGTCGATCATATAACCATAATATGGCTAATAATATGAGTTAGATTGATAATAATAAGAGTAATAAGTATAGTAATTGTCGTTCTATCGATCATATAAGCATAATTTGGCTAATAATATGAGTTGGATTGATAATAATAAGAGTAATAAGTATAGTAATTATCGTTCTACCGATCATATAAACATAACATGGTTAATAATATGAGTTATATTGATAACAGGGAGTGTAATAAGAATAGTAATTGTCGTTCTGTCGATCATATAAGCATAATATGTCTAATAAGATGAGTTAGATTGATAATAATAAGAGTAATGAGAATAGTAATTGTCGTGCTATCGATCATATCTGCATAATATGGTTAATAATATGAGTTAGATTGATAATAGTGAGTGTAAGAAGTATAGTAATTGTCGTTCTGTCGCTCATATAAGCATAATATGGCTAATAATATGAGTTAGATTGATAATAATAAGAGTAATACGTATAGTAATTGTCGTTCTATCGATCATATAAGCATAATATGGCAAATAATATGAGTTAGATTGATAATAATAAGAGTAATCAGTATAGTAATTGTCGTTCTATCGATCATATCTGCATAATATGATTAATAATATGAGTCAGATTGATAATAGTGAGTGTAATAAGTACAGTAATTGTCGTTCTGTCGATCATATAAGCATAATATGGCTAATAATATGAGTTAGATTGATAATAATAAGAGTAATCTGTATTGTAATTGTCATTCTATCGATCATATCTGCATAATATGGTTAATAATATGAGTTAGATTGATAATAGTGAGTGTAAGAAGTACAGTAATTGTCGTTCTGTCGATCATATGAGCATAATTCGGCTAATAATATGAGTTAGACTGATAATAATAAGAGTAATAAGTATAGTAATTATCGTTCTACCGATCATGTAAGCATAATATGGTTAATAATATGAGCTAGATTGATAACAGGGAGTGTAATAAGAATAGTAATTGTCGTTCTGTCGATCATATAAGCATAATATGGCTAATAAGATGAGTTAGATTGTTAATAATAAGAGTAATGAGAATAGTAATTGTCGTTCTATCGATCATATCTGCATAATATGGTTAATAATATGAGTTAGATTGATAATAGTGAGTGTAATAAGTATAGTAATTGTCGTTCTGGCGATCATATAAGCATAATATGGCTAATAATATGAGTTAGATTGATAATAATAAGAGTAATACGTATAGTAATTGTCGTTCTATCGATCATATAAGCATAATATGGCAAATAATATTAGTTAGATTGATAATAATAAGAGTAATCAGTATAGTAATTGTCGTTCTATCGATCATATCTGCATAATATGGTTAATAATATGAGTCAGATTGATAATAGTGAGTGTAATAAGTACAGTAATTGTCGTTCTGTCGATCATATAAGCATAATATGGCTAATAATATGAGTTAGATTGATAATAATAAGAGTAATCAGTATAGTAATTGTCGTTCTATCGATCATATAAGCATAATATGGCTAATAATATGAGTTAGATTGATAATAATAAGAATAATCAGTATAGCAATTGTCGTTCTATCGATCATATCTGCATAATATGGTTAATAATATGAATTAGATTGATAATAGTGAGTGTAATAAGTATAGTAATTGCCGTTCTGTCGATCATATAACCATAATATGGCTAATAATATGAGTTAGATTGATAATAATAAGAGTAATAAGTATAGTAATTGTCGTTCTATCGATCATATAAGCATAATTTGGCTAATAATATGAGTTAGATTGATAATAATAAGAGTAATAAGTATAGTAATTATCGTTCTACCGATCATATAAACATAACATGGTTAATAATATGAGTTATATTGATAACAGGGAGTGTAATAAGAATAGTAATTGTCGTTCTGTCGATCATATAAGCATAATATGTCTAATAAGATGAGTTAGATTGATAATAATAAGAGTAATGAGAATAGTAATTGTCGTGCTATCGATCATATCTGCATAATATGGTTAATAATATGAGTTAGATTGATCATAGTGAGTGTAAGAAGTATAGTAATTGTCGTTCTGTCGCTCATATAAGCATAATATGGCTAATAATATGAGTTAGATTGATAATAATAAGAGTAATACGTATAGTAATTGTCGTTCTATCGATCATATAAGCATAATATGGCAAATAATATGAGTTAGATTGATAATAATAAGAGTAATCAGTATAGTAATTGTCGTTCTATCGATCATATCTGCATAATATGGTTAATAATATGAGTCAGATTGATAATAGTGAGTGTAATAAGTACAGTAATTGTCGTTCTGTCGATCATATAAGCATAATATGGCTAATAATATGAGTTAGATTGATAATAATAAGAGTAATCAGTATTGTAATTGTCATTCTATCGATCATATCTGCATAATATGGTTAATAATATGAGTTAGATTGATAATAGTGAGTGTAAGAAGTACAGTAATTGTCGTTCTGTCGATCATATGAGCATAATTCGGCTAATAATATGAGTTAGACTGATAATAATAAGAGTAATAAGTATAGTAATTATCGTTCTACCGATCATGTAAGCATAATATGGTTAATAATATGAGCTAGATTGATAACAGGGAGTGTAATAAGAATAGTAATTGTCGTTCTGTCGATCATATAAGCATAATATGGCTAATAAGATGAGTTAGATTGTTAATAATAAGAGTAATGAGAATAGTAATTGTCGTTCTATCGATCATATCTGCATAATATGGTTAATAATATGAGTTAGATTGATAATAGTGAGTGTAATAAGTATAGTAATTGTCGTTCTGGCGATCATATAAGCATAATTTGGCTAATAATATGAGTTAGATTGATAATAATAAGAGCAATAAGTATAGTAAATGTAGTTCTATCGATCGTATAAGCATAATATGGCTAATAATATGAGTTAGATTGATAATAATAAGAGTAATGAGTATAGTAAATGTAGTTGTATCGATCATATAAGCATAATATGGCTAATAATATGAGTTAGATTGATAATAATAAGAGTAATAAGTATAGTAATTGTCGTCCTATCGATCATATAAGCATAATATGGCCAATAATATGAGTTAGATTGATATTAATAAGAGTAATGAGTATAGTAATTGTCGTTCTATCGTTCATATAAGCATAATATGGCTAATAATATGAGTTAGATTGATAATAATAAGAGTAATGAGTATAGTAAATGTAGTTGTATCGATCATATAAGCATAATATGGCTAATAATATGAGTTAGATTGATAATAATAAGAGTAATAAGTATAGTAATTGTCGTCCTATCGATCATATAAGCATAATATGGCCAATAATATGAGTTAGATTGATATTAATAAGAGTAATGAGTATAGTAATTGTCGTTCTATCGTTCATATAAGCATAATATGGCTAATAATATGAGTTAGATTGATAATAATAAGAATAATCAGTATAGCAATTGTCGTTCTATCGATCATATTAGCATAATATGGTTAATAATATGAGTTAGATTGATAATAATAAGAGTAATGAGTTTAGTAATTGTCGTTCTATCGATCATATAAGCATAATTTGGCTAATAATATGAGTTAGATTGATAACGGGCGTGTAATAAGAATAGTAATTGTCGTTCTGTCGATCATATAAGCATAATATGGCTAATAATATGAGTTAGATTGATAATAATAAGAGTAATGAGTATAGTAATTGTCGTTCTATCGATCATATCTGCATAATATGGTTACTAATATGAGTTAGATTGATAATAGTGAGTGTAATATGTATAGTAATTGTCGTTCTGTCGATCATATAAGCATAATATGGCTAATAATATGAGTTAGATTGATAATAATAAGAGTAATACGTATAGTAATTGTCGTTCTATCGATCATATAAGCATAATATGGCAAATAATATGAGTTAGATTGATAATAATAAGAGTAATCAGTATAGTAGTTGTCGTTCTATTGATCATATCTGCATAATATGGTTAATAATATGAGTTAGATTGATAATAGTGAGTGTAATAAGTATAGTAATTGTCGTTCTGTCGATCATATAAGCATAATATGGCTAATAATATGAGTTAGATTGATAATAATAAGAGCAATAAGTATAGTAATTGTCGTTCTATCGACCACATAAGCATAATATGGCTAATAATATGAGTTAGATTGATAATAATAAGAGTAATGAGTATAGTAAATGTAGTTCTATCGATCATATAAGCATAATATGGCTAATAATATGAGTTAGATTGATAATAATAAGACTAATAAGTATAGTAATTATCGTTCTACCGATCATATAAGCATAATATGGCTAATAATATGAGTTAGATTGATAATAATAAGAGTAATAAGTATAGTAATTGTCGTTCTATCGATCATATAAGCATAATTTGGCTAATAATATGGGTTAGATTGATAATAATAAGAGTAATAAGTATAGTAATTATCGTTCTACCGATCATATAAGCATAATATGGTTAATAATATGAGTTAGATTGATAACAGGGAGTGTAATAAGAATAGTAATTGTCGTTCTGTCGATCATATAAGCATAATATGGCTAATAAGATGAGTTAGATTGTTAATAATAAGAGTAATGAGAATAGTAATTGTCGTTCTATCGATCATATCTGCATAATATGGTTAATAATATGAGTTAGATTGATAATAGTGAGTGTAAGAAGTACAGTAATTGTCGTTCTGTCGATCATATGAGCATAATTCGGCTAATAATATGAGTTAGACTGATAATAATAAGAGTAATAAGTATAGTAATTATCGTTCTACCGATCATGTAAGCATAATATGGTTAATAATATGAGCTAGATTGATAACAGGAGTGTAATAAGAATAGTAATTGTCGTTCTGTCGATCATATAAGCACAATATGGCTAATAAGATGAGTTAGATTGTTAATAATAAGAGTAATGAGAATAGTAATTGTCGTTCTATCGATCATATCTGCATAATATGGTTAATAATATGAGTTAGATTGATAATAGTGAGTGTAATAAGTATAGTAATTGTCGTTCTGGCGATCATATAAGCATAATATGGCTAATAATATGAGTTAGATTGATAATAATAAGAGTAATACGTATAGTAATTGTCGTTCTATCGATCATATAAGCATAATATGGCAAATAATATTAGTTAGATTGATAATAATAAGAGTAATCAGTATAGTAATTGTCGTTCTATCGATCATATCTGCATAATATGGTTAATAATATGAGTCAGATTGATAATAGTGAGTGTAATAAGTACAGTAATTGTCGTTCTGTCGATCATATAAGCATAATATGGCTAATAATATGAGTTAGATTGATAATAATAAGAGTAATCAGTATAGTAATTGTCGTTCTATCGATCATATAAGCATAATATGGCTAATAATATGAGTTAGATTGATAATAATAAGAATAATCAGTATAGCAATTGTCGTTCTATCGATCATATCTGCATAATATGGTTAATAATATGAATTAGATTGATAATAGTGAGTGTAATAAGTATAGTAATTGCCGTTCTGTCGATCATATAACCATAATATGGCTAATAATATGAGTTAGATTGATAATAATAAGAGTAATAAGTATAGTAATTGTCGTTCTATCGATCATATAAGCATAATTTGGCTAATAATATGAGTTAGATTGATAATAATAAGTGTAATAAGTATAGTAATTATCGTTCTACCGATCATATAAACATAACATGGTTAATAATATGAGTTATATTGATAACAGGGAGTGTAATAAGAATAGTAATTGTCGTTCTGTCGATCATATAAGCATAATATGTCTAATAAGATGAGTTAGATTGATAATAATAAGAGTAATGAGAATAGTAATTGTCGTGCTATCGATCATATCTGCATAATATGGTTAATAATATGAGTTAGATTGATAATAGTGAGTGTAAGAAGTATAGTAATTGTCGTTCTGTCGCTCATATAAGCATAATATGGCTAATAATATGAGTTAGATTGATAATAATAAGAGTAATACGTATAGTAATTGTCGGTCTATCGATCATATAAGCATAATATGGCAAATAATATGAGTTAGATTGATAATAATAAGAGTAATCAGTATAGTAATTGTCGTTCTATCGATCATATCTGCATAATATGGTTAATAATATGAGTCAGATTGATAATAGTGAGTGTAATAAGTACAGTAATTGTCGTTCTGTCGATCATATAAGCATAATATGGCTAATAATATGAGTTAGATTGATAATAATAAGAGTAATCAGTATTGTAATTGTCATTCTATCGATCATATCTGCATAATATGGTTAATAATATGAGTTAGATTGATAATAGTGAGTGTAAGAAGTACAGTAATTGTCGTTCTGTCGATCATATGAGCATAATTCGGCTAATAATATGAGTTAGACTGATAATAATAAGAGTAATAAGTATAGTAATTATCGTTCTACCGATCATGTAAGCATAATATGGTTAATAATATGAGCTAGATTGATAACAGGGAGTGTAATAAGAATAGTAATTGTCGTTCTGTCGATCATATAAGCATAATATGGCTAATAAGATGAGTTAGATTGTTAATAATAAGAGTAATGAGAATAGTAATTGTCGTTCTATCGATCATATCTGCATAATATGGTTAATAATATGAGTTAGATTGATAATAGTGAGTGTAATAAGTATAGTAATTGTCGTTCTGGCGATCATATAAGCATAATTTGGCTAATAATATGAGTTAGATTGATAATAATAAGAGCAATAAGTATAGTAAATGTAGTTCTATCGATCGTATAAGCATAATATGGCTAATAATATGAGTTAGATTGATAATAATAAGAGTAATGAGTATAGTAAATGTAGTTGTATCGATCATATAAGCATAATATGGCTAATAATATGAGTTAGATTGATAATAATAAGAGTAATAAGTATAGTAATTGTCGTCCTATCGATCATATAAGCATAATATGGCCAATAATATGAGTTAGATTGATATTAATAAGAGTAATGAGTATAGTAATTGTCGTTCTATCGTTCATATAAGCATAATATGGCTAATAATATGAGTTAGATTGATAATAATAAGAATAATCAGTATAGCAATTGTCGTTCTATCGATCATATTAGCATAATATGGTTAATAATATGAGTTAGATTGATAATAATAAGAGAAATGAGTATAGTAATTGTCGTTCTATCGATCATATAAGCATAATTTGTCTAATAATATGAGTTAGATTGATAACGGGCGTGTAATAAGAATAGTAATTGTCGTTCTGTCGATCATATAAGCATAATATGGCTAATAATATGAGTCAGATTGATAATAATAAGAGTAATGAGTATAGTAATTGTCGTTCTATCGATCATATCTGCATAATATGGTTACTAATATGAGTTAGATTGATAATAGTGAGTGAAATATGTATAGTAATTGTCGTTCTGTCGATCATATAAGCATAATATGGCTAATAATATGAGTTAGATTGATAATAATAAGAGTAATACGTATAGTAATTGTCGTTCTATCGATCATATAAGCATAATATGGCAAATAATATGAGTTAGATTGATAATAATAAGAGTAATCAGTATAGTAGTTGTCGTTCTATTGATCATATCTGCATAATATGGTTAATAATATGAGTTAGATTGATAATAGTGAGTGTAATAAGTATAGTAATTGTCGTTCTGTCGATCATATAAGCATAATATGGCTAATAATATGAGTTAGATTGATAATAATTAGAGCAATAAGTATAGTAATTGTCGTTCTATCGACCACATAAGCATAATATGGCTAATAATATGAGTTAGATTGATAATAATAAGAGTAATGAGTATAGTAAATGTAGTTCTATCGATCATATAAGCATAATATGGCTAATAATATGAGTTAGATTGATAATAATAAGACTAATAAGTATAGTAATTATCGTTCTACCGATCATATAAGCATAATATGGCTAATAATATGAGTTAGATTGATAATAATAAGAGTAATCAGTATAGTAATTGTCGTTCTATCGATCATATCTGCATAATATGGTTAATAATATGAGTCAGATTGATAATAGTGAGTGTAATAAGTACAGTAATTGTCGTTCTGTCGATCATATAAGCATAATATGGCTAATAATATGAGTTAGATTGATAATAATATGAGTAATCAGTATAGTAATTGTCGTTCTATCGATCATATAAGCATAATATGGCTAATAATATGAGTTAGATTGATAATAATAAGAATAATCAGTATAGCAATTGTCGTTCTATCGATCATATCTGCATAATATGGTTAATAATATGAATTAGATTGATAATAGTGAGTGTAATAAGTATAGTAATTGCCGTTCTGTCGATCATATAACCATAATATGGCTAATAATATGAGTTAGATTGATAATAATAAGAGTAATAAGTATAGTAATTGTCGTTCTATCGATCATATAAGCATAATTTGGCTAATAATATGAGTTAGATTGATAATAATAAGAGTAATAAGTATAGTAATTATCGTTCTACCGATCATATAAACATAACATGGTTAATAATATGAGTTATATTGATAACAGGGAGTGTAATAAGAATAGTAATTGTCGTTCTGTCGATCATAGAAGCATAATATATCTAATAAGATGAGTTAGATTGATAATAATAAGAGTAATGAGAATAGTAATTGTCGTGCTATCGATCATATCTGCATAATATGGTTAATAATATGAGTTAGATTGATAATAGTGAGTGTAAGAAGTATAGTAATTGTCGTTCTGTCGCTCATATAAGCATAATATGGCTAATAATATGAGTTAGATTGATAATAATAAGAGTAATACGTATAGTAATTGTCGTTCTATCGATCATATAAGCATAATATGGCAAATAATATGAGTTAGATTGATAATAATAAGAGTAATCAGTATAGTAATTGTCGTTCTATCGATCATATCTGCATAATATGGTTAATAATATGAGTCAGATTGATAATAGTGAGTGTAATAAGTACAGTAATTGTCGTTCTGTCGATCATATAAGCATAATATGGCTAATAATATGAGTTAGATTGATAATAATAAGAGTAATCAGTATTGTAATTGTCATTCTATCGATCATATCTGCATAATATGGTTAATAATATGAGTTAGATTGATAATAGTGAGTGTAAGAAGTACAGTAATTGTTGTTCTGTCGATCATATGAGCATAATTCGGCTAATAATATGAGTTAGACTGATAATAATAAGAGTAATAAGTATAGTAATTATCGTTCTACCGATCATGTAAGCATAATATGGTTAATAATATGAGCTAGATTGATAACAGGGAGTGTAATAAGAATAGTAATTGTCGTCCTGTCGATCATATAAGCATAATATGGCTGATAATATGAGTTAGATTGATAATAATAAGAGTAATGAGTATAGTAAATGTAGTTCTATCGATCATATAAGCATAATATGGCTAATAATATGAGTTAGATTGATAACAGGGAGTGTAATAAGAATATTAATGGTCGTTCTGTCGATCATATAAGCATTATATGGCTAATAAGATGAGTTAGATTGATAATAATAAGAGTAATGAGTATAGTAATTGTCGTTCTATCGGTCATATCTGCATAATATGGTTAATAATATGAGTTAGATTGATAATAGTGAGTGTAAGAAGTATAGTAATTGTCGTTCTGTCGCTCATATAAGCATAATATGGCTAATAATATGAGTTAGATTGATAATAATAAGAGTAATAAGTATAGTAATTGTCGTTCTATCGATCATATAAGCATAATATGGCTAATAATATGAGTTAGATTGATAATAATAAGAATAATCAGTATAGCAATTGTCGTTTTATCGATCATATCTGCATAATATGGTTAATAATATGAGATAGATTGATAATAGTGAGTGTAATAAGTATAGTAATTGTCGTTCAGTCGATCATTAAAGCATAATATGGCTAAGAATATGAGTTAGATTGATAATAATAAGAGTAATAAGTATAGTAATTGTCGTTCTGTCGATCATATAAGCATAATATGGCTAATAATATGAGTTAGATTGATAATAATAAGAGTAATCAGTATTGTAATTGTCATTCTATCGATCATATCTGCATAATATGGTTAATAATATGAGTTAGATTGATAATAGTGAGTGTAAGAAGTACAGTAATTGTCGTTCTGTCGATCATATGAGCATAATTCGGCTAATAATATGAGTTAGACTGATAATAATAAGAGTAATAAGTATAGTAATTATCGTTCTAACCGATCATGTAAGCATAATATGGTTAATAATATGAGCTAGATTGATAACAGGGAGTGTAATAAGAATAGTAATTGTCGTCCTGTCGATCATATAAGCATAATATGGTTGATAATATGAGTTAGATTGATAATAATAAGAGTAATGAGTATAGTAAATGTAGTTCTATCGATCATATAAGCATAATATGGCTAATAATATGAGTTAGATTGATAACAGGGAGTGTAATAAGTATAGCAATTGTCGTTCTGTCGATCATATAAGCATAATATGGCTAATAATATGAGTTAGATTGATAATAATAAGAGTAATAAGTATAGTAATTGTCGTTCTATCGATCATATATGCATAATATGGCTAATAATATGAGTTTATTGATAATAATAAGAATAATCAGTATAGTAATTGTCGTTCTATCGATCATATCTGCATAATATGGTTAATAATATGAGTTAGATTGATAATAGTGAGTGTAATAAGTATAGTAATTGTCGTTCTGTCGATCATATAACCATAATATGGCTAATAATATGAGTTAGATTGATAATAATAAGGGTAATAAGTATAGTAATTGTCGTTCTATCGACCACATAAGCATAATATGGCTAATAGTATGAGTTAGATTGATAATAGTAAGAGTAATGAGTATAGTAAATGTAGTTCTGTCGATCATATAAGCATAATATGGCTAATAATATGAGTTAGATTGATAATAATAAGAGTAATGAGTATAGTAATTGTCGTTCTATCGATCATATAAGCATAATATAGCTAATAATATGAGCTACATTTATAATAATAAGAGTAATAAGTATAGAAATTGTCGTTCTATCGATCATATCTGCATAATATGGTTAATAATATGAGTTAGATTGATAATAGTGAGTGTAATAAGTATAGTAATTGTCGTTCTGTCGATCATATAAGCATAATATGGCTAATAATATGAGTTAGATTGATAATAATAAGAGTAATAAGTATAGTAATTGTCGTTCTATCTATCATATAAGCATAATTTGGCTAATAATATGAGTTAGATTGATAATAATAAGAGTAATAAGTATAGTAATTATCGTTCTCTACCGATCATATAAGCATAACATGGTTAATAATATGAGTTAGATTGATAACAGGGAGTGTAATAAGAATAGTAATTGTCGTTCTGTCGATCATATAAGCATAATATGGCTAATAAGATGAGTTAGATTGATAATAATAAGAGTAATGAGTATAGTAATTGTCGTTCTATCGATCATATCTGCATAATATGGTTACTAATATGAGTTAGATTGATAATAGTGAGTGTAATATGTATAGTAATTGTCGTTCTGTCGATCATATAAGCATAATATGGCTAATAATATGAGTTAGATTGATAATAATAAGAGTAATACGTATAGTAATTGTCGTTCTATCGATCATATAAGCATAATATGGCAAATAATATGAGTTAGATTGATAATAATAAGAGTAATCAGTATAGTAGTTGTCGTTCTATCGATCATATCTGCATAATATGGTTAATAATATGAGTTAGATTGATAATAGTGAGTGTAATAAGTATAGTAATTGTCGTTCTGTCGATCATATAAGCATAATATGGCTAATAATATGAGTTAGATTGATAATAATAAGAGCAATAAGTATAGTAATTGTCGTTCTATCGACCACATAAGCATAATATGGCTAATAATATGAGTTAGATTGATAATAATAAGAGTAATGAGTATAGTAAATGTAGTTCGATCGATCATATAAGCATAATATGGCTAATAATATGAGTTAGATTGATAATAATAAGACTAATAAGTATAGTAATTATCGTTCTACCGATCATATAAGCATAATATGGCTAATAATATGAGTTAGATTGATAATAATAAGAGTAATAAGTATAGTAATTGTCGTTCTATCGATCATATAAGCATAATTTGGCTAATAATATGGGTTAGATTGATAATAATAAGAGTAATAAGTATAGTAATTATCGTTCTACCGATCATATAAGCATAATATGGTTAATAATATGAGTTAGATTGATAACAGGGAGTGTAATAAGAATAGTAATTGTCGTTCTGTCGATCATATAAGCATAATATGGCTAATAAGATGAGTTAGATTGTTAATAATAAGAGTAATGAGAATAGTAATTGTCGTTCTATCGATCATATCTCCATAATATGGTTAATAATATGAGTTAGATTGATAATAGTGAGTGTAAGAAGTATAGTAATTGTCGTTCTTTCGCTCATATAAGCATAATATGGCTAATAATATGAGTTAGATTGATAATAATAAGAGTAATACGTATAGTAATTGTCGTTCTATCGATCATATAAGCATAATATGGCAAATAATTTGAGTTAGATTGATAATAATAAGAGTAATCAGTATAGTAATTGTCGTTCTATCGATCATATCTGCATAATATGGTTAATAATATGAGTCAGATTGATAATAGTGAGTGTAATAAGTACAGTAATTGTCGTTCTGTCGATCATATAAGCATAATATGGCTAATAATATGAGTTAGATTGATAATAATAAGAGTAATCAGTATAGTAATTGTCGTTCTATCGATCATATAAGCATAATATGGCTAATAATATGAGTTAGATTGATAATAATAAGAATAATCAGTATAGCAATTGTCGTTCTATCGATCATATCTGCATAATATGGTTAATAATATGAATTAGATTGATAATAGTGAGTGTAATAAGTATAGTAATTGCCGTTCTGTCGATCATATAACCATAATATGGCTAATAATATGAGTTAGATTGATAATAATAAGAGTAATAAGTATAGTAATTGTCGTTCTATCGATCATATAAGCATAATTTGGCTAATAATATGAGTTAGATTGATAATAATAAGAGTAATAAGTATAGTAATTATCGTTCTACCGATCATATAAACATAACATGGTTAATAATATGAGTTATATTGATAACAGGGAGTGTAATAAGAATAGTAATTGTCGTTCTGTCGATCATATAAGCATAATATGTCTAATAAGATGAGTTAGATTGATAATAATAAGAGTAATGAGAATAGTAATTGTCGTGCTATCGATCATATCTGCATAATATGGTTAATAATATGAGTTAGATTGATAATAGTGAGTGTAAGAAGTATAGTAATTGTCGTTCTGTCGCTCATATAAGCATAATATGGCTAATAATATGAGTTAGATTGATAATGATAAGAGTAATACGTATAGTAATTGTCGTTCTATCGATCATATAAGCATAATATGGCAAATAATATGAGTTAGATTGATAATAATAAGAGTAATCAGTATAGTAATTGTCGTTCTATCGATCATATCTGCATAATATGGTTAATAATATGAGTCAGATTGATAATAGTGAGTGTAATAAGTACAGTAATTGTCGTTCTGTCGATCATATAAGCATAATATGGCTAATAATATGAGTTAGATTGATAATAATAAGAGTAATCAGTATTGTAATTGTCATTCTATCGATCATATCTGCATAATATGGTTAATAATATGAGTTAGATTGATAATAGTGAGTGTAAGAAGTACAGTAATTGTCGTTCTGTCGATCATATGAGCATAATTCGGCTAATAATATGAGTTAGACTGATAATAATAAGAGTAATAAGTATAGTAATTATCGTTCTACCGATCATGTAAGCATAATATGGTTAATAATATGAGCTAGATTGATAACAGGGAGTGAAATATGTATAGTAATTGTCGTTCTGTCGATCATATAAGCATAATATGGCTAATAATATGAGTTAGATTGATAATAATAAGAGTAATACGTATAGTAATTGTCGTTCTATCGATCATATAAGCATAATATGGCAAATAATATGAGTTAGATTGATAATAATAAGAGTAATCAGTATAGTAGTTGTCGTTCTATTGATCATATCTGCATAATATGGTTAATAATATGAGTTAGATTGATAATAGTGAGTGTAATAAGTATAGTAATTGTCGTTCTGTCGATCATATAAGCATAATATGGCTAATAATATGAGTTAGATTGATAATAATTAGAGCAATAAGTATAGTAATTGTCGTTCTATCGACCACATAAGCATAATATGGCTAATAATATGAGTTAGATTGATAATAATAAGAGTAATGAGTATAGTAATTGTCGTTCTATCGATCATATAAGCATAATTTGGCTAATAATATGGGTTAGATTGATAATAATAAGAGTAATAAGTATAGTAATTATCGTTCTACCGATCATATAAGCATAATATGGTTAATAATATGAGTTAGATTGATAACAGGGAGTGTAATAAGAATAGTAATTGTCGTTCTGTCGATCATATAAGCATAATATGGCTAATAAGATGAGTTAGATTGTTAATAATAAGAGTAATGAGAATAGTAATTGTCGTTCTATCGATCATATCTGCATAATATGGTTAATAATATGAGTTAGATTGATAATAGTGAGTGTAAGAAGTATAGTAATTGTCGTTCTTTCGCTCATATAAGCATAATATGGCTAATAATATGAGTTAGATTGATAATAATAAGAGTAATACGTATAGTAATTGTCGTTCTATCGATCATATAAGCATAATATGGCAAATAATATGAGTTAGATTGATAATAATAAGAGTAATCAGTATAGTAATTGTCGTTCTATCGATCATATCTGCATAATATGGTTAATAATATGAGTCAGATTGATAATAGTGAGTGTAATAAGTACAGTAATTGTCGTTCTGTCGATCATATAAGCATAATATGGCTAATAATATGAGTTAGATTGATAATAATAAGAGTAATCAGTATAGTAATTGTCGTTCTATCGATCATATAAGCATAATATGGCTAATAATATGAGTTAGATTGATAATAATAAGAATAATCAGTATAGCAATTGTCGTTCTATCGATCATATCTGCATAATATGGTTAATAATATGAATTAGATTGATAATAGTGAGTGTAATAAGTATAGTAATTGCCGTTCTGTCGATCATATAACCATAATATGGCTAATAATATGAGTTAGATTGATAATAATAAGAGTAATAAGTATAGTAATTGTCGTTCTATCGATCATATAAGCATAATTTGGCTAATAATATGAGTTAGATTGATAATAATAAGAGTAATAAGTATAGTAATTATCGTTCTACCGATCATATAAACATAACATGGTTAATAATATGAGTTATATTGATAACAGGGAGTGTAATAAGAATAGTAATTGTCGTTCTGTCGATCATATAAGCATAATATATCTAATAAGATGAGTTAGATTGATAATAATAAGAGTAATGAGAATAGTAATTGTCGTGCTATCGATCATATCTGCATAATATGGTTAATAATATGAGTTAGATTGATAATAGTGAGTGTAAGAAGTATAGTAATTGTCGTTCTGTCGCTCATATAAGCATAATATGGCTAATAATATGAGTTAGATTGATAATAATAAGAGTAATACGTATAGTAATTGTCGTTCTATCGATCATATAAGCATAATATGGCAAATAATATGAGTTAGATTGATAATAATAAGAGTAATCAGTATAGTAATTGTCGTTCTATCGATCATATCTGCATAATATGGTTAATAATATGAGTCAGATTGATAATAGTGAGTGTAATAAGTACAGTAATTGTCGTTCTGTCGATCATATAAGCATAATATGGCTAATAATATGAGTTAGATTGATAATAATAAGAGTAATCAGTATTGTAATTGTCATTCTATCGATCATATCTGCATAATATGGTTAATAATATGAGTTAGATTGATAATAGTGAGTGTAAGAAGTACAGTAATTGTCGTTCTGTCGATCATATGAGCATAATTCGGCTAATAATATGAGTTAGACTGATAATAATAAGAGTAATAAGTATAGTAATTATCGTTCTACCGATCATGTAAGCATAATATGGTTAATAATATGAGCTAGATTGATAACAGGGAGTGTAATAAGAATAGTAATTGTCGTCCTGTCGATCATATAAGCATAATATGGCTGATAATATGAGTTAGATTGATAATAATAAGAGTAATGAGTATAGTAAATGTAGTTCTATCGATCATATAAGCATAATATGGCTAATAATATGAGTTAGATTGATAACAGGGAGTGTAATAAGAATATTAATGGTCGTTCTGTCGATCATATAAGCATTATATGGCTAATAAGATGAGTTAGATTGATAATAATAAGAGTAATGAGTATAGTAATTGTCGTTCTATCGGTCATATCTGCATAATATGGTTAATAATATGAGTTAGATTGATAATAGTGAGTGTAAGAAGTATAGTAATTGTCGTTCTGTCGCTCATATAAGCATAATATGGCTAATAATATGAGTTAGATTGATAATAATAAGAGTAATAAGTATAGTAATTGTCGTTCTATCGATCATATAAGCATAATATGGCTAATAATATGAGTTAGATTGATAATAATAAGAATAATCAGTATAGCAATTGTCGTTCTATCGATCATATCTGCATAATATGGTTAATAATATGAGATAGATTGATAATAGTGAGTGTAATAAGTATAGTAATTGTCGTTCAGTCGATCATTAAAGCATAATATGGCTAATAATATGAGTTAGATTGATAATAATAAGAGTAATAAGTATAGTAATTGTCGTTCTGTCGATCATATAAGCATAATATGGCTAATAATATGAGTTAGATTGATAATAATAAGAGTAATCAGTATTGTAATTGTCATTCTATCGATCATATCTGCATAATATGGTTAATAATATGAGTTAGATTGATAATAGTGAGTGTAAGAAGTACAGTAATTGTCGTTCTGTCGATCATATGAGCATAATTCGGCTAATAATATGAGTTAGACTGATAATAATAAGAGTAATAAGTATAGTAATTATCGTTCTACCGATCATGTAAGCATAATATGGTTAATAATATGAGCTAGATTGATAACAGGGAGTGTAATAAGAATAGTAATTGTCGTCCTGTCGATCATATAAGCATAATATGGCTGATAATATGAGTTAGATTGATAATAATAAGAGTAATGAGTATAGTAAATGTAGTTCTATCGATCATATAAGCATAATATGGCTAATAATATGAGTTAGATTGATAACAGGGAGTGTAATAAGTATAGCAATTGTCGTTCTGTCGATCATATAAGCATAATATGGCTAATAATATGAGTTAGATTGATAATAATAAGAGTAATAAGTATAGTAATTGTCGTTCTATCGATCATATATGCATAATATGGCTAATAATATGAGTTTATTGATAATAATAAGAATAATCAGTATAGTAATTGTCGTTCTATCGATCATATCTGCATAATATGGTTAATAATATGAGTTAGATTGATAATAGTGAGTGTAATAAGTATAGTAATTGTCGTTCTGTCGATCATATAACCATAATATGGCTAATAATATGAGTTAGATTGATAATAATAAGGGTAATAAGTATAGTAATTGTCGTTCTATCGACCACATAAGCATAATATGGCTAATAGTATGAGTTAGATTGATAATAGTAAGAGTAATGAGTATAGTTAATGTAGTTCTGTCGATCATATAAGCATAATATGGCTAATAATATGAGTTAGATTGATAATAATAAGAGTAATGAGTATAGTAATTGTCGTTCTATCGATCATATAAGCATAATATGGCTAATAATATGAGTTACATTTATAATAATAAGAGTAATAAGTATAGAAATTGTCGTTCTATCGATCATATCTGCATAATATGGTTAATAATATGAGTTAGATTGATAATAGTGAGTGTAATAAGTATAGTAATTGTCGTTCTGTCGATCATATAAGCATAATATGGCTAATAATATGAGTTAGATTGATAATAATAAGAGTAATAAGTATAGTAATTGTCGTTCTATCTATCATATAAGCATAATTTGGCTAATAATATGAGTTAGATTGATAATAATAAGAGTAATAAGTATAGTAATTATCGTTCTACCGATCATATAAGCATAACATGGTTAATAATATGAGTTAGATTGATAACAGGGAGTGTAATAAGAATAGTAATTGTCGTTCTGTCGATCATATAAGCATAATATGGCTAATAAGATGAGTTAGATTGATAATAATAAGAGTAATGAGTATAGTAATTGTCGTTCTATCGATCATATCTGCATAATATGGTTACTAATATGAGTTAGATTGATAATAGTGAGTGTAATATCTATAGTAATTGTCGTTCTGTCGATCATATAAGCATAATATGGCTAATAATATGAGTTAGATTGATAATAATAAGAGTAATACGTATAGTAATTGTCGTTCTATCGATCATATAAGCATAATATGGCAAATAATATGAGTTAGATTGATAATAATAAGAGTAATCAGTATAGTAGTTGTCGTTCTATCGATCATATCTGCATAATATGGTTAATAATATGAGTTAGATTGATAATAGTGAGTGTAATAAGTATAGTAATTGTCGTTCTGTCGATCATATAAGCATAATATGGCTAATAATATGAGTTAGATTGATAATAATAAGAGCAATAAGTATAGTAATTGTCGTTCTATCGACCACATAAGCATAATATGGCTAATAATATGAGTTAGATTGATAATAATAAGAGTAATGAGTATAGTAAATGTAGTTCGATCGATCATATAAGCATAATATGGCTAATAATATGAGTTAGATTGATAATAATAAGACTAATAAGTATAGTAATTATCGTTCTACCGATCATATAAGCATAATATGGCTAATAATATGAGTTAGATTGATAATAATAAGAGTAATAAGTATAGTAATTGTCGTTCTATCGATCATATAAGCATAATTTGGCTAATAATATGGGTTAGATTGATAATAATAAGAGTAATAAGTATAGTAATTATCGTTCTACCGATCATATAAGCATAATATGGTTAATAATATGAGTTAGATTGATAACAGGGAGTGTAATAAGAATAGTAATTGTCGTTCTGTCGATCATATAAGCATAATATGGCTAATAAGATGAGTTAGATTGTTAATAATAAGAGTAATGAGAATAGTAATTGTCGTTCTATCGATCATATCTCCATAATATGGTTAATAATATGAGTTAGATTGATAATAGTGAGTGTAAGAAGTATAGTAATTGTCGTTCTTTCGCTCATATAAGCATAATATGGCTAATAATATGAGTTAGATTGATAATAATAAGAGTAATACGTATAGTAATTGTCGTTCTATCGATCATATAAGCATAATATGGCAAATAATATGAGTTAGATTGATAATAATAAGAGTAATCAGTATAGTAATTGTCGTTCTATCGATCATATCTGCATAATATGGTTAATAATATGAGTCAGATTGATAATAGTGAGTGTAATAAGTACAGTAATTGTCGTTCTGTCGATCATATAAGCATAATATGGCTAATAATATGAGTTAGATTGATAATAATAAGAGTAATCAGTATAGTAATTGTCGTTCTATCGATCATATAAGCATAATATGGCTAATAATATGAGTTAGATTGATAATAATAAGAATAATCAGTATAGCAATTGTCGTTCTATCGATCATATCTGCATAATATGGTTAATAATATGAATTAGATTGATAATAGTGAGTGTAATAAGTATAGTAATTGCCGTTCTGTCGATCATATAACCATAATATGGCTAATAATATGAGTTAGATTGATAATAATAAGAGTAATAAGTATAGTAATTGTCGTTCTATCGATCATATAAGCATAATTTGGCTAATAATATGAGTTAGATTGATAATAATAAGAGTAATAAGTATAGTAATTATCGTTCTACCGATCATATAAACATAACATGGTTAATAATATGAGTTATATTGATAACAGGGAGTGTAATAAGAATAGTAATTGTCGTTCTGTCGATCATATAAGCATAATATGTCTAATAAGATGAGTTAGATTGATAATAATAAGAGTAATGAGAATAGTAATTGTCGTGCTATCGATCATATCTGCATAATATGGTTAATAATATGAGTTAGATTGATAATAGTGAGTGTAAGAAGTATAGTAATTGTCGTTCTGTCGCTCATATAAGCATAATATGGCTAATAATATGAGTTAGATTGATAATGATAAGAGTAATACGTATAGTAATTGTCGTTCTATCGATCATATAAGCATAATATGGCAAATAATATGAGTTAGATTGATAATAATAAGAGTAATCAGTATAGTAATTGTCGTTCTATCGATCATATCTGCATAATATGGTTAATAATATGAGTCAGATTGATAATAGTGAGTGTAATAAGTACAGTAATTGTCGTTCTGTCGATCATATAAGCATAATATGGCTAATAATATGAGTTAGATTGATAATAATAAGAGTAATCAGTATTGTAATTGTCATTCTATCGATCATATCTGCATAATATGGTTAATAATATGAGTTAGATTGATAATAGTGAGTGTAAGAAGTACAGTAATTGTCGTTCTGTCGATCATATGAGCATAATTCGGCTAATAATATGAGTTAGACTGATAATAATAAGAGTAATAAGTATAGTAATTATCGTTCTACCGATCATGTAAGCATAATATGGTTAATAATATGAGCTAGATTGATAACAGGGAGTGTAATAAGAATAGTAATTGTCGTCCTGTCGATCATATAAGCATAATATGGCTGATAATATGAGTTAGATTGATAATAATAAGAGTAATGAGTATAGTAAATGTAGTTCTATCGATCATATAAGCATAATATGGCTAATAATATGAGTTAGATTGATAACAGGGAGTGTAATAAGAATATTAATGGTCGTTCTGTCGATCATATAAGCATTATATGGCTAATAAGATGAGTTAGATTGATAATAATAAGAGTAATGAGTATAGTAATTGTCGTTCTATCGGTCATATCTGCATAATATGGTTAATAATATGAGTTAGATTGATAATAGTGAGTGTAAGAAGTATAGTAATTGTCGTTCTGTCGCTCATATAAGCATAATATGGCTAATAATATGAGTTAGATTGATAATAATAAGAGTAATAAGTATAGTAATTGTCGTTCTATCGATCATATAAGCATAATATGGCTAATAATATGAGTTAGATTGATAATAATAAGAATAATCAGTATAGCAATTGTCGTTCTATCGATCATATCTGCATAATATGGTTAATAATATGAGATAGATTGATAATAGTGAGTGTAATAAGTATAGTAATTGTCGTTCAGTCGATCATTAAAGCATAATATGGCTAATAATATGAGTTAGATTGATAATAATAAGAGTAATAAGTATAGTAATTGTCGTTCTGTCGATCATACAAGCATAATATGGCTAATAATATGAGTTAGATTGATAATAATAAGAGTAATCAGTATTGTAATTGTCATTCTATCGATCATATCTGCATAATATGGTTAATAATATGAGTTAGATTGATAATAGTGAGTGTAAGAAGTACAGTAATTGTCGTTCTGTCGATCATATGAGCATAATTCGGCTAATAATATGAGTTAGACTGATAATAATAAGAGTAATAAGTATAGTAATTATCGTTCTACCGATCATGTAAGCATAATATGGTTAATAATATGAGCTAGATTGATAACAGGGAGTGTAATAAGAATAGTAATTGTCGTCCTGTCGATCATATAAGCATAATATGGCTGATAATATGAGTTAGATTGATAATAATAAGAGTAATGAGTATAGTAAATGTAGTTCTATCGATCATATAAGCATAATATGGCTAATAATATGAGTTAGATTGATAACAGGGAGTGTAATAAGTATAGCAATTGTCGTTCTGTCGATCATATAAGCATAATATGGCTAATAATATGAGTTAGATTGATAATAATAAGAGTAATAAGTATAGTAATTGTCGTTCTATCGATCATATATGCATAATATGGCTAATAATATGAGTTTATTGATAATAATAAGAATAATCAGTATAGTAATTGTCGTTCTATCGATCATATCTGCATAATATGGTTAATAATATGAGTTAGATTGATAATAGTGAGTGTAATAAGTATAGTAATTGTCGTTCTGTCGATCATATAACCATAATATGGCTAATAATATGAGTTAGATTGATAATAATAAGGGTAATAAGTATAGTAATTGTCGTTCTATCGACCACATAAGCATAATATGGCTAATAGTATGAGTTAGATTGATAATAGTAAGAGTAATGAGTATAGTAAATGTAGTTCTGTCGATCATATAAGCATAATATGGCTAATAATATGAGTTAGATTGATAATAATAAGAGTAATGAGTATAGTAATTGTCGTTCTATCGATCATATAAGCATAATATGGCTAATAATATGAGTTACATTTATAATAATAAGAGTAATAAGTATAGAAATTGTCGTTCTATCGATCATATCTGCATAATATGGTTAATAATATGAGTTAGATTGATAATAGTGAGTGTAATAAGTATAGTAATTGTCGTTCTGTCGATCATATAAGCATAATATGGCTAATAATATGAGTTAGATTGATAATAATAAGAGTAATAAGTATAGTAATTGTCGTTCTATCTATCATATAAGCATAATTTGGCTAATAATATGAGTTAGATTGATAATAATAAGAGTAATAAGTATAGTAATTATCGTTCTACCGATCATATAAGCATAACATGGTTAATAATATGAGTTAGATTGATAACAGGGAGTGTAATAAGAATAGTAATTGTCGTTCTGTCGATCATATAAGCATAATATGGCTAATAAGATGAGTTAGATTGATAATAATAAGAGTAATGAGTATAGTAATTGTCGTTCTATCGATCATATCTGCATAATATGGTTACTAATATGAGTTAGATTGATAATAGTGAGTGTAATATCTATAGTAATTGTCGTTCTGTCGATCATATAAGCATAATATGGCTAATAATATGAGTTAGATTGATAATAATAAGAGTAATACGTATAGTAATTGTCGTTCTATCGATCATATAAGCATAATATGGCAAATAATATGAGTTAGATTGATAATAATAAGAGTAATCAGTATAGTAGTTGTCGTTCTATCGATCATATCTGCATAATATGGTTAATAATATGAGTTAGATTGATAATAGTGAGTGTAATAAGTATAGTAATTGTCGTTCTGTCGATCATATAAGCATAATATGGCTAATAATATGAGTTAGATTGATAATAATAAGAGCAATAAGTATAGTAATTGTCGTTCTATCGACCACATAAGCATAATATGGCTAATAATATGAGTTAGATTGATAATAATAAGAGTAATGAGTATAGTAAATGTAGTTCGATCGATCATATAAGCATAATATGGCTAATAATATGAGTTAGATTGATAATAATAAGACTAATAAGTATAGTAATTATCGTTCTACCGATCATATAAGCATAATATGGCTAATAATATGAGTTAGATTGATAATAATAAGAGTAATAAGTATAGTAATTGTCGTTCTATCGATCATATAAGCATAATTTGGCTAATAATATGGGTTAGATTGATAATAATAAGAGTAATAAGTATAGTAATTATCGTTCTACCGATCATATAAGCATAATATGGTTAATAATATGAGTTAGATTGATAACAGGGAGTGTAATAAGAATAGTAATTGTCGTTCTGTCGATCATATAAGCATAATATGGCTAATAAGATGAGTTAGATTGTTAATAATAAGAGTAATGAGAATAGTAATTGTCGTTCTATCGATCATATCTCCATAATATGGTTAATAATATGAGTTAGATTGATAATAGTGAGTGTAAGAAGTATAGTAATTGTCGTTCTTTCGCTCATATAAGCATAATATGGCTAATAATATGAGTTAGATTGATAATAATAAGAGTAATACGTATAGTAATTGTCGTTCTATCGATCATATAAGCATAATATGGCAAATAATATGAGTTAGATTGATAATAATAAGAGTAATCAGTATAGTAATTGTCGTTCTATCGATCATATCTGCATAATATGGTTAATAATATGAGTCAGATTGATAATAGTGAGTGTAATAAGTACAGTAATTGTCGTTCTGTCGATCATATAAGCATAATATGGCTAATAATATGAGTTAGATTGATAATAATAAGAGTAATCAGTATAGTAATTGTCGTTCTATCGATCATATAAGCATAATATGGCTAATAATATGAGTTAGATTGATAATAATAAGAATAATCAGTATAGCAATTGTCGTTCTATCGATCATATCTGCATAATATGGTTAATAATATGAATTAGATTGATAATAGTGAGTGTAATAAGTATAGTAATTGCCGTTCTGTCGATCATATAACCATAATATGGCTAATAATATGAGTTAGATTGATAATAATAAGAGTAATAAGTATAGTAATTGTCGTTCTATCGATCATATAAGCATAATTTGGCTAATAATATGAGTTAGATTGATAATAATAAGAGTAATAAGTATAGTAATTATCGTTCTACCGATCATATAAACATAACATGGTTAATAATATGAGTTATATTGATAACAGGGAGTGTAATAAGAATAGTAATTGTCGTTCTGTCGATCATATAAGCATAATATGTCTAATAAGATGAGTTAGATTGATAATAATAAGAGTAATGAGAATAGTAATTGTCGTGCTATCGATCATATCTGCATAATATGGTTAATAATATGAGTTAGATTGATAATAGTGAGTGTAAGAAGTATAGTAATTGTCGTTCTGTCGCTCATATAAGCATAATATGGCTAATAATATGAGTTAGATTGATAATGATAAGAGTAATACGTATAGTAATTGTCGTTCTATCGATCATATAAGCATAATATGGCAAATAATATGAGTTAGATTGATAATAATAAGAGTAATCAGTATAGTAATTGTCGTTCTATCGATCATATCTGCATAATATGGTTAATAATATGAGTCAGATTGATAATAGTGAGTGTAATAAGTACAGTAATTGTCGTTCTGTCGATCATATAAGCATAATATGGCTAATAATATGAGTTAGATTGATAATAATAAGAGTAATCAGTATTGTAATTGTCATTCTATCGATCATATCTGCATAATATGGTTAATAATATGAGTTAGATTGATAATAGTGAGTGTAAGAAGTACAGTAATTGTCGTTCTGTCGATCATATGAGCATAATTCGGCTAATAATATGAGTTAGACTGATAATAATAAGAGTAATAAGTATAGTAATTATCGTTCTACCGATCATGTAAGCATAATATGGTTAATAATATGAGATAGATTGATAATAGTGAGTGTAATAAGTATAGTAATTGTCGTTCAGTCGATCATTAAAGCATAATATGGCTAATAATATGAGTTAGATTGATAATAATAAGAGTAATAAGTATAGTAATTGTCGTTCTATCAATCATATAAGCATAATTTGGCTAATAATATGAGTTAGATTGATAATAATAAGAGTAATAAGTACAGTAATTATCGTTCTACCGATCATATAAGCATAACATGGTTAATAATATGAGTTAGATTGATAACAGGGAGTGTAATAAGAATAGTAATTGTCGTTCTGTCGATCATATAAGCATAATATGGCTAATAAGATGATTTAGATTGATAATAATAAGAGTAATGAGAATAGTAATTGTCGTTCTATCGATCATATCTGCATAATATGGTTAATAATATGAGTTAGATTGATAATAGTGAGTGTAATAAGTATAGCAATTGTCGTTCTGTCGATCATATAAGCATAATATGGCTAATAATATGAGTTAGATTGATAATAATAAGAGTAATAAGTATAGTAATTGTCGTTCTATCGATCATATATGCATAATATGGCTAATAATATGAGTTTATTGATAATAATAAGAATAATCAGTATAGTAATTGTCGTTCTATCGATCATATCTGCATAATATGGTTAATAATATGAGTTAGATTGATAATAGTGAGTGTAATAAGTATAGTAATTGTCGTTCTGTCGATCATATAACCATAATATGGCTAATAATATGAGTTAGATTGATAATAATAAGGGTAATAAGTATAGTAATTGTCGTTCTATCGACCACATAAGCATAATATGGCTAATAGTATGAGTTAGATTGATAATAGTAAGAGTAATGAGTATAGTAAATGTAGTTCTATCGATCATATAAGCATAATATGGCTAATAATATGAGTTAGATTGATAATAATAAGAGTAATGAGTATAGTAATTGTCGTTCTATCGATCATATAAGCATAATATGGCTAATAATATGAGTTACATTTATAATAATAAGAGTAATAAGTATAGAAATTGTCGTTCTATCGATCATATCTGCATAATATGGTTAATAATATGAGTTAGATTGATAATAGTGAGTGTAATAAGTATAGTAATTGTCGTTCTGTCGATCATATAAGCATAATATGGCTAATAATATGAGTTAGATTGATAATAATAAGATTAATAAGTATAGTAATTGTCGTTCTATCTATCATATAAGCATAATTTGGCTAATAATATGAGTTAGATTGATAATAATAAGAGTAATAAGTATAGTAATTATCGTTCTACCGATCATTAAGCATAATATGGCTAATAATATGAGTTAGATTGATAATAATAAGAGTAATGAGTATAGTAATTGTCGTTCTATCGATCATATAAGCATAATATGGCTAATAATATGAGTTAGATTGATAATAATAAGAGTAATGAGTATAGTAATTGTCGTTCTATCGATCATATAAGCATAATTCGGCTAATAATATGAGTTAGATTGATAATAATAAGAGTAATAAGTATAGTAATTATCGTTCTACCGATCATATAAGCATAATATGGTTAATAATATGAGTTAGATTGATAACAGGGAGTGTAATAAGAATAGTAATTGTCGTCCTGTCGATCATATAAGCATAATATGGCAAATAATATGAGTAAGATTGATAATAAGAAGAGTAATGAGTATAGTAATTGTCGTTCTGTCGATCATATAAGCATAATATGGCTAATAATATGAGTTAGATTGATAATAATAAGAGTTATAAGTATAGTAATTGTCGTTCTATCGATCATATAAGCATAATATGGCTACTAATATGAGTTAGATTGTTAATAATAAGAGTTATCAGTATAGTAATTGTCGTTCTATCGATCATATCTGCATAATATGGTTAATAATATGAGTTAGATTGATAATAGTGAGTGTAATAAGTACAGTAATAGTCGTTCTGTCGATCATATAAGCATAATATGGCTAATAATATAAGTTAGATTGATAATAATAAGAGTAATGAGTATAGTAATTGTCGTTCTATCGATCATATCTGCATAATATGGTTACTAATATGAGTTAGATTGATAATAGTGAGTGTAATATGTATAGTAATTGTCGTTCTGTCGATCATATAAGAATAATATGGCTAATAATATGAGTTAGATTGATAATAATAAGAGTAATACGTATAGTAATTGTCGTTCTATCGATCATATAAGCATAATATGGCAAATAATATGAGTTAGATTGATAATAATAAGAGTAATCAGTATAGTAATTGTCGTTCTATCGATCATATCTGCATAATATGGTTAATAATATGAGTTAGATTGAAAATAGTGAGTGTAATAAGTATAGTAATTGTCGTTCTGTCGCTCATATAAGCATAATATGGCTAATAATATGAGTTAGATTGATAATAATAAGAGTAATAAGTATAGTAATTGTCGTTCTATCGATCATATAAGCATAATATGGCTAATAATATGAGTTAGATTGATAATAATAAGAATAATCAGTATAGCAATTGTCGTTCTATCGATCATATCTGCATAATATGGTTAATAATATGAGTTAGATTGATAATAGTGAGTGTAATAAGTATAGTAATTGTCGTTCTGTCGATCATATAAGCATAATATGGCTAATAATATGAATTAGATTGATAATAATAAGAGTAATAAGTATAGTAATTGTCGTTCTATCTATCATATAAGCATAATTTGGCTAATAATGTGAGTTAGATTGATAATAATAAGAGTAATAAGTATAGTAATTATCGTTCTACCGATCATATAAGCATAACATGGTTAATAATATGAGTTAGATTGATAACAGGGAGTGTAATAAGAATAGTAATTGTCGTTCTGTCGATCATATAAGCATAATATGGCTAATAATATGAGTTAGATTGATAATAATAAGAGTAATGAGCATAGTAATTGTCGTTCTATCGATCATATCTGCATAATATGGTTAATAATATGAGTTAGATTGATAATAGTGAGTGTAAGAAGTATAGTAATTGTCGTTCTGTCGCTCATATAAGCATAATATGGCTAATAATATGAGTTAGATTGATAATAATAAGAGTAATAAGTATAGTAATTGTCGTTCTATCGATCATATAAGCATAATATGGCTAATAATATGAGTTAGATTGATAATAATAAGAATAATCAGTATAGTAATTGTCGTTCTATCGATCATATCTGCATAATACGGTTAATAATATGAGTTAGATTGATAATAGTGAGTGTAATAAGTATAGTAATTGTCGTTCTGTCGATCATATAAGCATAATATGGCTAATAATATGAGTTAGATTGATAATAATAAGGGTAATAAGTATAGTAATTGTCGTTCTATCGACCACATAAGCATAATATGGCTAATAATATGAGTTAGATTGATAATAATAAGAGTAATGAGTATAGTAAATGTAGTTCTATCGATCATATAAGCATAATATGGCTAATAATATGAGTTAGATTGATAATAATAAGAGTAATGAGTATAGTAATTGTCGTTCTATCGATCATATAAGCATAATATGGCTAATAATATGAGTTGGATTGATAATAATAAGAGCAATGAGTATAGTAATTGTCGTTCTATCGCTCATATAAGCATAATTCGGCTAATAATATGAGTTAGATTGATAATAATAACAGTAATAAGTATAGTAATTATCGTTCTACCGATCATATAAGCATAATATGGTTAATAATATGAGTTAGATTGATAACAGGGAGTGTAATAAGAATAGTAATTGTCGTCCTGTCGATCATATAAGCATAATATGGTTAATAATATGAGTTAGATTGATAACAGGGAGTGTAACAAGAATAGTAATTGTCGTTCTGTCGATTATATAAGCATAATATGGCTAATAATATAAGTTAGATTGATAATAATAAGAGTAATGAGTATAGTAATTGTCGTTCTATCGATCATATAAGCATAATATGGCAAATAATATGTGTTAGATTGATAATAGTGAGTGTAATAAGTATAGTAATTGTCGTTCTGTCGCTCATATAAGCATAATATGGCTAATAATATGAGTTAGATTGATAATAATAAGAGTAATAAGTATAGTAATTGTCGTTCTATCGATCATATAAGCATAATATGGCTAATAATATGAGTTAGATTGATAATAATAAGAATAATCAGTATAGCAATTGTCGTTCTATCGATCATATCTGCATAATATGGTTAATAATATGAGTTAGATTGATAATAGTGAGTGTAATAAGTATAGTAATTGTCGTTCTGTCGTTTATATAAGCATAATATGGCTAATAATATGAGTTAGATTGATAATAATAAGAGTAATAAGTATAGTAATTGTCGTTCTATCGATCATATAAGCATTATATGGCTAATAATATGAGTTACATTTATAATAATAAGAGTAATAAGTATAGTAATTGTCGTTCTATCGATCATATAAGCATAATATGGTTAATAATATGAGTTAGATTGATAACAGGGAGTGTAATAAGAATAGTAATTGTCGTTCTGTCGATTATATAAGCATAATATGGCTAATAATATAAGTTAGATTGATAATAATAAGAGTAATGAGTATAGTAATTGTCGTTCTATCGATCATATCTGCATAATATGGTTACTAATATGAGTTAGATTGATAATAGTGATTGTAATATGTATAGTAATTGTCGTTCTGTCGATCATATAAGCATAATATGGCTAATAATATGAGTTAGATTGATAATAATAAGAGTAATGAGTATAGTAATTGTCGTTCTATCGATCATATAAGCATAATATGGCTAATAATATGAGTTGGATTGATAATAATAAGAGTAATGAGTATAGTAATTGTCGTTCTATCGCTCATATAAGCATAATTCGGCTAATAATATGAGTTAGATTGATAATAATAACAGTAATAAGTATAGTAATTATCGTTCTACCGATCATATAAGCATAATATGGTTAATAATATGAGTTAGATTGATAACAGGGAGTGTAATAAGAATAGTAATTGTCGTCCTGTCGATCATATAAGCATAATATGGTTAATAATATGAGTTAGATTGATAACAGGGAGTGTAACAAGAATAGTAATTGTCGTTCTGTCGATTATATAAGCATAATATGGCTAATAATATAAGTTAGATTGATAATAATAAGAGTAATGAGTATAGTAATTGTCGTTCTATCGATCATATCTGCATAATATGGTTACTAATACGAGTTAGATTGATAATAGTGAGTGTAATAAGCATAGTAATTGTCGTTCTGTCGATCATATAAGCATAATATGGCTAATAATATGAGTTAGATTGATAATAATAAGAGTAATACGTATAGTAATTGTCGATCTATCGATCATATAAGCATAATATGGCAAATAATATGTGTTAGATTGATAATAATAAGAGTAATCAGTATAGTAATTGTCGTTCTATCGATCATATCTGCATAATATGGTTAATAATATGAGTTAGATTGATAATAGTGAGTGTAATAAGTATAGTAATTGTCGTTCTGTCGCTCATATAAGCATAATATGGCTAATAATATGAGTTAGATTGATAATAATAAGAGTAATAAGTATAGTAATTGTCGTTCTATCGATCATATAAGCATAATATGGCTAATAATATGAGTTAGATTGATAATAATAAGAATAATCAGTATAGCAATTGTCGTTCTATCGATCATATCTGCATCATATGGTTAATAATATGAGTTAGATTGATAATAGTGAGTGTAATAAGTATAGTAATTGTCGTTCTGTCGTTTATATAAGCATAATATGGCTAATAATATGAGTTAGATTGATAATAATAAGAGTAATAAGTATAGTAATTGTCGTTCTATCGATCATATAAGCATTATATGGCTAATAATATGAGTTACATTTATAATAATAAGAGTAATAAGTATAGTAATTGTCGTTCTATCGATCATATAAGCATAATATGGTTAATAATATGAGTTAGATTGATAACAGGGAGTGTAATAAGAATAGTAATTGTCGTTCTGTCGATCATATAACCATAATATGGCTAATAATATGAGTTAGATTGATAATAATAAGAGTAATGAGTATAGTAATAGTCGTTCTATCGATCATATAAGCATAATATGGCTAATAATATGAGTTAGATTGGTAATGCTATGAGTAATAAGTATAGTAATTATCGTTCTACCGATCATATAAGCATAATATGATTAATAATATGAGTTAGATTGATAACAGGGAGTGTAATAAGAATTGTAATTGTCGTTCTGTCGATTATATAAGCATAATATGGCTAATAATATAAGTTAGATTGATAATAATAAGAGTAATGAGTATAGTAATTGTCGTTCTATCGATCATATCTGCATAACATGGTTACTAATATGAGTTAGATTGATAATAGTGAGTGTAATATGTATAGTAATTGTCGTTCTGTCGATCATATAAGCATAATATGGCTAATAATATGAGTTAGATTGATAATAATAAGAGTAATACGTATAGTAATTGTCGTTCTATCGATCATATAAGCATAATATGGCAAATAATATGAGTTAGATTGATAATAATAAGAGTAATCCGTGTAGTAATTGTCGTTCTATCGATCATATCTGCATAATATGGTTAATAATATGAGTTAGATTGATAATAGTGAGTGTAATAAGTATAGTAATTGTCGTTCTGTCGCTCATATAAGCATAATATGGCTAATAATATGAGTTAGATTGATAATAATAAGAGTAATACGTATAGTAATTGTCGTTCTATCGATCATATAAGCATAATATGGCAAATAATATGAGTTAGATTGATAATAATAAGAGTAATCCGTGTAGTAATTGTCGTTCTATCGATCATATAAGCATAATATGGTTAATAATATGAGTTAGATTGATAACAGGGAGTGTAATAAGAATAGTAATTGTCGTTCTGTCGATCATATAAGCATAATATGGCTAATAATATGAGTTAGATTGATAATAATAAGAATAATCAGTATAGCAATTGTCGTTCTATCGATCATATCTGCATAATATGGTTAATAATATGAGTTAGATTGATAATAGTGAGTGTAATAAGTATAGTAATTGTCGTTCTGTCGATCATATAAGCATAATATGGCTAATAATATGAGTTAGATTGATAATAATAAGTGTAATAAGTATAGTAATTGTCGTTCTGTCGATCATATAAGCATAATATGGCTAATAATATGAGTTAGATTGATAATAGTAAGAGTAATCAGTATAGTAGTTGTCGTTCTATCGATCATATCTGCATAATATGGTTAATAATATGAGTTAGATTGATAATAGTGAGTGTAATAAGTATAGTAATTGTCGTTCTGTCGATCATATAAGCATAATATGGCTAATAATTTGAGTTAGATTGATAATAATAAGAGCAATAAGTATAGTAATTGTCGTTCTATCGACCACATAAGCATAATATGGCTAATAATATGAGTTAGATTGATAATAATAAGAGTAATGAGTATAGTAAATTGTGTTCTATCGATCATATAAGCATAATATGGCTAATAATATGAGTTAGATTGATAATAATAAGACTAATAAGTATAGTAATTATCGTTCTACCGATCATATAAGCATAATATGGCTAATAATATGAGTTAGATTGATAATAATAAGAGTAATAAGTATAGTAATTGTCGTTCTATCGATCATATAAGCATAATTTGGCTAATAATATGAGTTAGATTGATAATAATAAGAGTAATAGGTATAGTAATTATCGTTCTACCGATCATATAAGCATAATATGGTTAATAATATGAGTTAGATTGATAACAGGGAGTGTAATAAGAATAGTAATTGTCGTTCTGTCGATCATATAAGCATAATATGGCTAATAAGATGAGTTAGATTGATAATAATAAGAGTAATGAGAATAGTAATTGTCGTTCTATCGATCATATCTGCATAATATGGTTAATAATATGAGTTAGATTGATAATAGTGAGTGTAATAAGTATAGTAATTGTCGTTCTGACGATCATATAAGCATAATATGGCTAATAATATGAGTTAGATTGATAATAATAAGAGTAATACGTATAGTAATTGTCGTTCTATCGATCATATAAGCATAATATGGCAAATAATATGAGTTAGATTGATAATAATAAGAGTAATCAGTATAGTAATTGTCGTTCTATCGATCATATCTGCATAATATGGTTAATAATATGAGTTAGATTGATAATAGTGAGTGTAATAAGTATAGTAATTGTCGTTCTGTCGATCATATAAGCATAATATGGCTAATAATATGAGTTAGATTGATAATAATAAGTGTAATAAGTATAGTAATTGTCGTTCTGTCGATCATATAAGCATAATATGGCTAATAATATGAGTTAGATTGATAATAATAAGAGTAATCAGTATAGTAGTTGTCGTTCTATCGATCATATCTGCATAATATGGTTAATAATATGAGTTAGATTGATAATAGTGAGTGTAATAAGTATAGTAATTGTCGTTCTGTCGATCATATAAGCATAATATGGCTAATAATTTGAGTTAGATTGATAATAATAAGAGCAATAAGTATAGTAATTGTCGTTCTATCGACCACATAAGCATAATATGGCTAATAATATGAGTTAGATTGATAATAATGAGAGTAATGAGTATAGTAAATGTAGTTCTATCGATCATATAAGCATAATATGGCTAATAATATGAGTTAGATTGATAATAATAAGACTAATAAGTATAGTAATTATCGTTCTACCGATCATATAAGCATAATATGGCTAATAATATGAGTTAGATTGATAATAATAAGAGTAATGAGTATAGTAATTGTCGTTCTATCGATCATATAAGCATAATTTGGCTAATAATATGAGTTAGATTGATAATAATAAGAGTAATAAGTATAGTAATTATCGTTCTACCGATCATATAAGCATAATATGGTTAATAATATGAGTTAGATTGATAACAGGGAGTGTAATAAGAATAGTAATTGTCGTTCTGTCGATCATATAAGCATAATATGGCTAATAAGATGAGTTAGATTGATAATAATAAGAGTAATGAGAATAGTAATTGTCGTTCTATCGATCATATCTGCATAATATGGCTAATAATATGAGTTAGATTGATAATAATAAGAGTAATAAGTGTAGTAAATGTCGTTCTATCGATCATATAAGCATAATATGGCTAATAATATGAGTTAGATTGATAATAATAAGAGTCATAAGTATAGTAATTGTCGTTCTATCGATCATATAAGCATAATTTGGCTAATAATGTGAGTTAGATTGATAATAATAAGAGTAATAAGTATAGTAATTATCGTTCTACCGATCATATAAGCATAACATGGTTAATAATATGAGTTAGATTGATAACAGGGAGTGTAATAAGTATAGTAGTTGCCGTTCTGTCGATCATATAAGCATAATATGGCTAATAAGATGAGTTAGATTGATAATAATAAGAGTAATGAGAATAGTAATTGTCGTTCTATCGATCATATCTGCATAATATGGTTAATAATATGAGTTAGATTGATAATAGTGAGTGTAATAAGTATAGTAATTGTCGTTCTGTCGATCATATAAGCATAATATGGCTAATAATATGAGTTAGATTGATAATAATAAGAGTAATGAGTATAGTAAATGTAGTTCTATCGATCATATAAGCATAATATGGCTAATAATATGAGTTAGATTGATAATAATAAGAGTAATGAGTATAGTAATTGTCGTTCTATCGATCATATAAGCATAATATGGCTAATAATATGAGTTAGATTGATAATAATAAGAGTAATGAGTATAGTAATTGTCGTTCTATCGATCATATAAGCATAATTCGGCTAATAATATGAGTGTTAGACTGATAATAATAAGAGTAATAAGTATAGTAATTATCGTTCTACCGATCATATAAGCATAATATGGTTAATAATATGAGCTAGATTGATAACAGGGAGTGTAATAAGAATAGTAATTGTCGTCCTGTCGATCATATAAGCATTATATGGCTAATAAGAGGAGTTAGATTGATAATAATAAGAGTAATGAGTATAGTAATTGTCGTTCTATCGATCATATCTGCATAATATGGTTAATAATATGAGTTAGATTGATAATAGTGAGTGTAAGAAGTATAGTAATTGTCGTTCTGTCGCTCATATAAGCATAATATGGCTAATAATATGAGTTAGATTGATAATAATAAGAGTAATAAGTATAGTAATTGTCGTTCTATCGATCATATAAGCATAATATGGCTAATAATATGAGTTAGATTGATAATAATAAGAATAATCAGTATAGCAATTGTCGTTCTATCGATCATATCTGCATAATATGGTTAATAATATGAGTTAGATTGATAATAGTGAGTGTAATAAGTATAGTAATTGTCGTTCTGTCGATCACTAAAGCATAATATGGCTAATAATATGAGTTAGATTGATAATAATAAGAGTAATAAGTATGGTAATTGTCGTTCTATCAATCATATAAGCATAACATGGCTAATAATATGAGTTAGATTGATAATAATAAGAGTGATAAGTATAGTAATTGTCGTTCTATCGATCATATCTGCATAATATGGTTAATAATATGAGTTAGATTGATAATAGTGAGTGTAATAAGTACAGTAATTGTCGTTCTGTCGATCATATAAGCATAATATGGCTAATAATATGAGATAGATTGATAATAATATGAGTAATAAGTATAGTAATTATCGTTCTACCGATCATATAAGCATAATATGGTTAATAATATGAGTTAGATTGATAACAGGGAGTGTAATAAGAGTAGTAATTGTCGTCCTATCTATCATATAAGCATAATATGGCTAATAATATGAGTTAGATTGATAATAATAAGAGTAATCAGTATTGTAATTGTCATTCTATCGATCATATCTGCATAATATGGTTAATAATATGAGTTAGATTGATAATAGTGAGTGTAAGAAGTACAGTAATTGTCGTTCTGTCGATCATATAAGCATAATATGGCTAATAATATGCGTTAGATTGATAATAATAAGAGTAGTAAGTATAGTAATTATCGTTCTACCGATCATATAAGCATAACATGGTTAATAATATGAGTTAGATTGATAACAGGGAGTGTAATAAGAATAGTAATTGTCGTTCTGTCGATCATATAAGCATAATATGGCTAATAAGATGAGTTAGATTGATAATAATAAGAGTAATGAGAATAGTAATTGTCGTTCTATCGATCATATCTGCATAATATGGTTAATAATATGAGTTAGATTGATAATAGTGAGTGTAATAAGTATAGTAATTGTCGTTCTGTCGATCATATAAGCATAATATGGCTAATAATATGAGTTAGATTGATAATAATAAGAGTAATGAGTATAGTAAATGTAGTTCTATCGATCATATAAGCATAATATGGCTAATAATATGAGTTAGATTGATAATAATAAGAGTAATGAGTATAGTAATTGTCGTTCTATCGATCATATAAGCATAATATGGCTAATAATATGAGTTAGATTGATAATAATAAGAGTAATGAGTATAGTAATTGTCGTTCTATCGATCATATAAGCATAATTCGGCTAATAATATGAGTTAGACTGATAATAATAAGAGTAATAAGTATAGTAATTATCGTTCTACCGATCATATAAGCATAATATGGTTAATAATATGAGCTAGATTGATAACAGGGAGTGTAATAAGAATAGTAATTGTCGTCCTGTCGATCATATAAGCATTATATGGCTAATAAGAGGAGTTAGATTGATAATAATAAGAATAATGAGTATAGTAATTGTCGTTCTATCGATTATATCTGCATAATATGGTTAATAATATGAGTTAGATTGATAATAGTGAGTGTAAGAAGTATAGTAATTGTCGTTCTGTCGCTCATATAAGCATAATATGGCTAATAATATGAGTTAGATTGATAATAATAAGAGTAATAAGTATAGTAATTGTCGTTCTATCGATCATATAAGCATAATATGGCTAATAATATGAGTTAGATTGATAATAATAAGAATAATCAGTATAGCAATTGTCGTTCTATCGATCATATCTGCATAATATGGTTAATAATATGAGTTAGATTGATAATAGTGAGTGTAATAAGTACAGTAATTGTCGTTCTGTCGATCATATAAGCATAATATGGCTAATAATATGAGATAGATTGATAATAATATGAGTAATAAGTATAGTAATTATCGTTCTACCGATCATATAAGCATAATATGGTTAATAATATGAGTTAGATTGATAACAGGGAGTGTAATAAGAGTAGTAATTGTCGTCCTATCTATCATATAAGCATAATATGGCTAATAATATGAGTTAGATTGATAATAATAAGAGTAATGAGTATAGTAATTGTCGTTCTATCGATCATATCTGCATAATATGGTTAATAATATGAGTTAGATTGATAATAGTGAGTGTAAGAAGTATAGTAATTGTCGTTCTGTCGCTCATATAAGCATAATATGGCTAATAATATGAGTTAGATTGATAATAATAAGAGTAATAAGTATAGTAATTGTCGTTCTATCGATCATATAAGCATAATATGGCTAATAATATGAGTTAGATTGATAATAATAAGAATAATCAGTATAGCAATTGTCGTTCTATCGATCATATCTGCATAATATGGTTAATAATATGAGTTAGATTGATAATAGTGGGTGTAATAAGTATAGTAATTGTCGTTCTGTCGATCACTAAAGCATAATATGGCTAATAATATGAGTTAGATTGATAATAATAAGAGTAATAAGTATGGTAATTGTCGTTCTATCAATCATATAAGCATAACATGGCTAATAATATGAGTTAGATTGATAATAATAAGAGTGATAAGTATAGTAATTGTCGTTCTATCGATCATATCTGCATAATATGGTTAATAATATGAGTTAGATTGATAATAGTGAGTGTAATAAGTACAGTAATTGTCGTTCTGTCGATCATATAAGCATAATATGGCTAATAATATGAGATAGATTGATAATAATATGAGTAATAAGTATAGTAATTATCGTTCTACCGATCATATAAGCATAATATGGTTAATAATATGAGTTAGATTGATAACAGGGAGTGTAATAAGAGTAGTAATTGTCGTCCTATCTATCATATAAGCATAATATGGCTAATAATATGAGTTAGATTGATAATAATAAGAGTAATCAGTATTGTAATTGTCATTCTATCGATCATATCTGCATAATATGGTTAATAATATGAGTTAGATTGATAATAGTGAGTGTAAGAAGTACAGTAATTGTCGTTCTGTCGATCATATAAGCATAATATGGCTAATAATATGCGTTAGATTGATAATAATAAGAGTAGTAAGTATAGTAATTATCGTTCTACCGATCATATAAGCATAACATGGTTAATAATATGAGTTAGATTGATAACAGGGAGTGTAATAAGAATAGTAATTGTCGTTCTGTCGATCATATAAGCATAATATGGCTAATAAGATGAGTTAGATTGATAATAATAAGAGTAATGAGAATAGTAATTGTCGTTCTATCGATCATATCTGCATAATATGGTTAATAATATGAGTTAGATTGATAATAGTGAGTGTAATAAGTATAGTAATTGTCGTTCTGTCGATCATATAAGCATAATATGGCTAATAATATGAGTTAGATTGATAATAATAAGAGTAATGAGTATAGTAAATGTAGTTCTATCGATCATATAAGCATAATATGGCTAATAATATGAGTTAGATTGATAATAATAAGAGTAATGAGTATAGTAATTGTCGTTCTATCGATCATATAAGCATAATATGGCTAATAATATGAGTTAGATTGATAATAATAAGAGTAATGAGTATAGTAATTGTCGTTCTATCGATCATATAAGCATAATTCGGCTAATAATATGAGTTAGACTGATAATAATAAGAGTAATAAGTATAGTAATTATCGTTCTACCGATCATATAAGCATAATATGGTTAATAATATGAGCTAGATTGATAACAGGGAGTGTAATAAGAATAGTAATTGTCGTCCTGTCGATCATATAAGCATTATATGGCTAATAAGAGGAGTTAGATTGATAATAATAAGAATAATGAGTATAGTAATTGTCGTTCTATCGATTATATCTGCATAATATGGTTAATAATATGAGTTAGATTGATAATAGTGAGTGTAAGAAGTATAGTAATTGTCGTTCTGTCGCTCATATAAGCATAATATGGCTAATAATATGAGTTAGATTGATAATAATAAGAGTAATAAGTATAGTAATTGTCGTTCTATCGATCATATAAGCATAATATGGCTAATAATATGAGTTAGATTGATAATAATAAGAATAATCAGTATAGCAATTGTCGTTCTATCGATCATATCTGCATAATATGGTTAATAATATGAGTTAGATTGATAATAGTGAGTGTAATAAGTACAGTAATTGTCGTTCTGTCGATCATATAAGCATAATATGGCTAATAATATGAGATAGATTGATAATAATATGAGTAATAAGTATAGTAATTATCGTTCTACCGATCATATAAGCATAATATGGTTAATAATATGAGTTAGATTGATAACAGGGAGTGTAATAAGAGTAGTAATTGTCGTCCTATCTATCATATAAGCATAATATGGCTAATAATATGAGTTAGATTGATAATAATAAGAGTAATGAGTATAGTAATTGTCGTTCTATCGATCATATCTGCATAATATGGTTAATAATATGAGTTAGATTGATAATAGTGAGTGTAAGAAGTATAGTAATTGTCGTTCTGTCGCTCATATAAGCATAATATGGCTAATAATATGAGTTAGATTGATAATAATAAGAGTAATAAGTATAGTAATTGTCGTTCTATCGATCATATAAGCATAATATGGCTAATAATATGAGTTAGATTGATAATAATAAGAATAATCAGTATAGCAATTGTCGTTCTATCGATCATATCTGCATAATATGGTTAATAATATGAGTTAGATTGATAATAGTGGGTGTAATAAGTATAGTAATTGTCGTTCTGTCGATCACTAAAGCATAATATGGCTAATAATATGAGTTAGATTGATAATAATAAGAGTAATAAGTATGGTAATTGTCGTTCTATCAATCATATAAGCATAACATGGCTAATAATATGAGTTAGATTGATAATAATAAGAGTGATAAGTATAGTAATTGTCGTTCTATCGATCATATCTGCATAATATGGTTAATAATATGAGTTAGATTGATAATAGTGAGTGTAATAAGTACAGTAATTGTCGTTCTGTCGATCATATAAGCATAATATGGCTAATAATATGAGATAGATTGATAATAATATGAGTAATAAGTATAGTAATTATCGTTCTACCGATCATATAAGCATAATATGGTTAATAATATGAGTTAGATTGATAACAGGGAGTGTAATAAGAGTAGTAATTGTCGTCCTATCTATCATATAAGCATAATATGGCTAATAATATGAGTTAGATTGATAATAATAAGAGTAATCAGTATTGTAATTGTCATTCTATCGATCATATCTGCATAATATGGTTAATAATATGAGTTAGATTGATAATAGTGAGTGTAAGAAGTACAGTAATTGTCGTTCTGTCGATCATATAAGCATAATATGGCTAATAATATGCGTTAGATTGATAATAATAAGAGTAGTAAGTATAGTAATTGTCGTTCTATCGACCACATAAGCATAATATGGCTAATAATATGAGTTAGATTGATAATAATAAGAGTAATGAGTATAGTAAATGTAGTTCTATCGATCATATAAGCATAATATGGCTAATAATATGAGTTAGATTGATAATAATAAGAGTAATAAGTATAGTAAATGTCGTTCTATCGATCATATAAGCATAATATGGCTAATAATATGAGTTAGATTGATAATAATAAGAGTCATAAGTATAGTAATTGTCGTTCTATCGATCATATAAGAATAATTTGGCTAATAATGTGAGTTAGATTGATAACAATAAGAGTAATAAGTATAGTAATTATCGTTCTACCGATCATATAAGCATAACATGGTTAATAATATGAGTTAGATTGATAACAGGGAGTGTAATAAGAATAGTAATTGTCGTTCTGTCGATCATATAAGCATAATATGGCTAATAAGATGAGTTAGATTGATAATAATAAGAGTAATGAGAATAGTAATTGTCGTTCTATCGATCATATCTGCATAATATGGTTAATAATATGAGTTAGATTGATAATAGTGAGTGTAATAAGTATAGTAATTGTCGTTCTGTCGATCATATAAGCATAATATGGCTAATAATATGAGTTAGATTGATAATAATAAGAGTAATGAGTATAGTAAATGTAGTTCTATCGATCATATAAGCATAATATGGCTAATAATATGAGTTAGATTGATAATAATAAGAGTAATGAGTATAGTAATTGTCGTTCTATCGATCATATAAGCATAATATGGCTAATAATATGAGTTAGATTGATAATAATAAGAGTAATGGGTATAGTAATTGTCGTTCTATCGATCATATAAGCATAATTCGGCTAATAATATGAGTTAGACTGATAATAATAAGAGTAATAAGTATAGTAATTATCGTTCTACCGATCATATAAGCATAATATGGTTAATAATATGAGCTAGATTGATAACAGGGAGTGTAATAAGAATAGTAATTGTCGTCCTGTCGATCATATAAGCATTATATGGCTAATAAGAGGAGTTAGATTGATAATAATAAGAATAATGAGTATAGTAATTGTCGTTCTATCGATTATATCTGCATAATATGGTTAATAATATGAGTTAGATTGATAATAGTGAGTGTAAGGAGTATAGTAATTGTCGTTCTGTCGCTCATATAAGCATAATATGGCTAATAATATGAGTTAGATTGATAATAATAAGAGTAATAAGTATAGTAATTGTCGTTCTATCGATCATATAAGCATAATATGGCTAATAATATGAGTTAGATTGATAATAATAAGAATAATCAGTATAGCAATTGTCGTTCTATCGATCATATCTGCATAATATGGTTAATAATATGAGTTAGATTGATAATAGTGAGTGTAATAAGTACAGTAATTGTCGTTCTGTCGATCATATAAGCATAATATGGCTAATAATATGAGATAGATTGATAATAATATGAGTAATAAGTATAGTAATTATCGTTCTACCGATCATATAAGCATAATATGGTTAATAATATGAGTTAGATTGATAACAGGGAGTGTAATAAGAGTAGTAATTGTCGTCCTATCTATCATATAAGCATAATATGGCTAATAATATGAGTTAGATTGATAATAATAAGAGTAATCAGTATTGTAATTGTCATTCTATCGATCATATCTGCATAATATGGTTAATAATATGAGTTAGATTGATAATAGTGAGTGTAAGAAGTACAGTAATTGTCGTTCTGTCGATCATATAAGCATAATATGGCTAATAATATGCGTTAGATTGATAATAATAAGAGTAGTAAGTATAGTAATTGTCGTTCTATCGACCACATAAGCATAATATGGCTAATAATATGAGTTAGATTGATAATAATAAGAGTAATGAGTATAGTAAATGTAGTTCTATCGATCATATAAGCATAATATGGCTAATAATATGAGTTAGATTGATAATAATAAGAGTAATAAGTATAGTAAATGTCGTTCTATCGATCATATAAGCATAATATGGCTAATAATATGAGTTAGATTGATAATAATAAGAGTCATAAGTATAGTAATTGTCGTTCTATCGATCATATAAGCATAATTTGGCTAATAATGTGAGTTAGATTTATAACAATAAGAGTAATAAGTATAGTAATTATCGTTCTACCGATCATATAAGCATAACATGGTTAATAATATGAGTTAGATTGATAACAGGGAGTGTAATAAGAATAGTAATTGTCGTTCTGTCGATCATATAAGCATAATATGGCTAATAAGATGAGTTAGATTGATAATAATAAGAGTAATGAGAATAGTAATTGTCGTTCTATCGATCATATCTGCATAATATGGTTAATAATATGAGTTAGATTGATAATAGTGAGTGTAATAAGTATAGTAATTGTCGTTCTGTCGATCATATAAGCATAATATGGCTAATAATATGAGTTAGATTGATAATAATAAGAGTAATGAGTATAGTAAATGTAGTTCTATCGATCATATAAGCATAATATGGCTAATAATATGAGTTAGATTGATAATAATAAGAGTAATGAGTATAGTAATTGTCGTTCTATCGATCATATAAGCATAATATGGCTAATAATATGAGTTAGATTGATAATAATAAGAGTAATGAGTATAGTAATTGTCGTTCTATCGATCATATAAGCATAATTCGGCTAATAATATGAGTTAGACTGATAATAATAAGAGTAATAAGTATAGTAATTATCGTTCTACCGATCATATAAGCATAATATGGTTAATAATATGAGCTAGATTGATAACAGGGAGTGTAATAAGAATAGTAATTGTCGTCCTGTCGATCATATAAGCATTATATGGCTAATAAGAGGAGTTAGATTGATAATAATAAGAATAATGAGTATAGTAATTGTCGTTCTATCGATCATATCTGCATAATATGGTTAATAATATGAGTTAGATTGATAATAGTGAGTGTAAGAAGTATAGTAATTGTCGTTCTGTCGCTCATATAAGCATAATATGGCTAATAATATGAGTTAGATTGATAATAATAAGAGTAATAAGTATAGTAATTGTCGTTCTATCGATCATATAAGCATAATATGGCTAATAATATGAGTTAGATTGATAATAATAAGAATAATCAGTATAGCAATTGTCGTTCTATCGATCATATCTGCATAATATGGTTAATAATATGAGTTAGATTGATAATAGTGAGTGTAATAAGTATAGTAATTGTCGTTCTGTCGATCACTAAAGCATAATATGGCTAATAATATGAGTTAGATTGATAATAATAAGAGTAATAAGTATAGTAATTGTCGTTCTATCAATCATATATGCATAATATGGCTAATAATATGAGTTTATTGATAATAATAAGAATAATCAGTTTAGTAATTGTCGTTCTATCGATCATATCTGCATAATATGGTTAATAATATGAGTTAGATTGATAATAGTGAGTGTAATAAGTATAGTAATTGTCGTTCTGTCGATGATATAACCATAATATGGCCAATAATATGAGTTAGATTGATAATAATAAGGGTAATAAGTATAGTAATTGTCGTTCTATCGACCACATAAGCATAATATGGCTAATAATATGAGTTAGATTGATAATAATAAGAGTAATGAGTATAGTAAATGTAGTTCTATCGATCATATAAGCATAATATGGCTAATAATATGAGTTAGATTGATAATAATAAGAGTAATGAGTATAGTAATTGTCGTTCTATCGATCATATAAGCATAATATGGCTTATAATATGAGTTTATAGATAATAATAAGAATAATCAGTATAGTAATTGTCGTTCTATCGATCATATCTGCATAATATGGTTAATAATATGAGTTAGATTGATAATAGTGAGTGTAATAAGTATAGTAATTGTCGTTCTGTCGATCATATAACCATAATATGGCTAATAATATGAGTTAGATTGATAATAATAAGGGTAATAAGTATAGTAATTGTCGTTCAATCGACCACATAAGCATAATATGGCTAACAATATGAGTTAGATTGATAATAAGAAGAGTAATGAGTATAGTAATTGTCGTTCTGTCTATCATATAAGCATAATATGGCTAATAATATGAGTTAGATTGATAATAATAAGAGTTATAAGTATAGTAATTGTCGTTCTATCGATCATATAAGCATAATATGGCTAATAATATGAGTTAGATTGTTAATAATAAGAGTTATCAGTATAGTAATTGTCGTTCTATCGATCATATCTGCATAATATGGTTAATAATATGAGTTAGATTGATAATAGTGAGTGTAATAAGTACAGTAATTGTCGTTCTGTCGATCATATAAGCATAATATGGCTAATAATATGAGTTAGACTGATAATAATAAGAGTAATGAGTATAGTAAATGTAGTTCTATCGATCATATAAGCATAATATGGCTAATAATATGAGTTAGATTGATAATAATAAGAGTAATAAGTATAGTAATTGTCGTCCTATCGATCATATAAGCATAATATGGCTAATAATATGAGTTAGATTGATAATAATAAGAGTAATGAGTATAGTAATTGTCGTTCTATCGATCATATAAGCATAATATGGCTAATAAAATCAGATAGATTGATAATAATATGAGTAATAAGTATAGTAATTATCGTTCTACCGATCATATAAGCATAATATGGTTAATAATATGAGTTAGATTGATAATAGTGAGTGTAATAAGTATAGTAATTGTCGTTCTGTCGATCATATAAGCATAATATGGCTAATAATATGAGTTAGATTGATAATAATAAGAGTAATCAGTATTGTAATTGTCGTTCTATCGATCATATCTGCATAATATGGTTAATAATATGAGTTAGATTGATAATAGTGAGTGTAAGAAGTATAGTAATTGTCGTTCTATCGATCATATAAGCATAATATGGCTAATAATATGAGTTAGATTGATAATAATAAGAATAATCAGTATAGCAATTGTCGTTCTATCGATCATATCTGCATAATATGGTTAATAATATGAGTTAGATTGATAATAGTGAGTGTAATAAGTATAGTAATTGTCGTTCTGTCGATCACTAAAGCATAATATGGCTAATAATATGAGTTAGATTGATAATAATAAGAGTAATAAGTATAGTAATTGTCGTTCTATCAATCATATAAGCATAATTTGGCTAATAATATGAGTTAGATTGATAATAATAAGAGTAATAAGTATAGTAATTATCGTTCTACCGATCATATAAGCATAACATGGTTAATAATATGAGTTAGATTGATAACAGGGAGTGTAATAAGAATAGTAATTGTCGTTCTGTCGATCATATAAGCATAATATGGCTAATAAGATGAGTTAGATTGATAATAATAAGAGTAATGAGAATAGTAATTGTCGTCCTATCGCTCATATCTGCATAATATGGTTAATAATATGAGTTAGATTGATAATAGTGAGTGTAATAAGTATAGCAATTGTCGTTCTGTCGATCATATAAGCATAATATGGCTAATAATATGAGTTAGATTGATAATAAAAAGAGTAATAAGTATAGTAATTGTCGTTCTATCGATCATATATGCATAATATGGCTAATAATATGAGTTTATTGATAATAATAAGAATAATCAGTTTAGTAATTGTCGTTCTATCGATCATATCTGCATAATATGGTTAATAATATGAGTTAGATTGATAATAGTGAGTGTAATAAGTATAGTAATTGTCGTTCTGTCGATGATATAACCATAATATGGCCAATAATATGAGTTAGATTGATAATAATAAGGGTAATAAGTATAGTAATTGTCGTTCTATCGACCACATAAGCATAATATGGCTAATAATATGAGTTAGATTGATAATAATAAGAGTAATGAGTATAGTAAATGTAGTTCTATCGATCATATAAGCATAATATGGCTAATAATATGAGTTAGATTGATAATAAGAAGAGTAATGAGTATAGTAATTGTCGTTCTATCGATCATATAAGCATAATATGGCTTATAATATGAGTTTATAGATAATAATAAGAATAATCAGTATAGTAATTGTCGTTCTATCGATCATATCTGCATAATATGGTTAATAATATGAGTTAGATTGATAATAGTGAGTGTAATAAGTATAGTAATTGTCGTTCTGTCGATCATATAACCATAATATGGCTAATAATATGAGTTAGATTGATAATAATAAGGGTAATAAGTATAGTAATTGTCGTTCAATCGACCACATAAGCATAATATGGCTAACAATATGAGTTAGATTGATAATAAGAAGAGTAATGAGTATAGTAATTGTCGTTCTGTCTATCATATAAGCATAATATGGCTAATAATATGAGTTAGATTGATAATAATAAGAGTTATAAGTATAGTAATTGTCGTTCTATCGATCATATAAGCATAATATGGCTAATAATATGAGTTAGATTGTTAATAATAAGAGTTATCAGTATAGTAATTGTCGTTCTATCGATCATATCTGCATAATATGGTTAATAATATGAGTTAGATTGATAATAGTGAGTGTAATAAGTACAGTAATTGTCGTTCTGTCGATCATATAAGCATAATATGGCTAATAATATGAGTTAGACTGATAATAATAAGAGTAATGAGTATAGTAATTGTCGTTCTATCGATCATATAAGCATAATATGGCTAATAATATGAGTTAGATTGATAATAATAAAAGTAATGAGTATAGTAATTGTCGTTCTATCGATCATATAAGCATAATTCGGCTAATAATATGAGTTAGACTGATAATAATAAGAGTAATAAGTATAGTAATTATCGTTCTACCGATCATATAAGGATAATATGGTTAATAATATGAGCTAGATTGATAACAGGGAGTGTAATAAGAATAGTAATTGTCGTCCTGTCGATCATATAAGCATAATATGGCTAATAATATGAGTTAGATTGATAATAATAAGAGTAATGAGTATAGTAAATGTAGTTCTATCGATCATATAAGCATAATATGGCTAATAATATGAGTTAGATTGATAATAATAAGAGTAATAAGTATAGTAAATGTCGTTCTATCGATCATATAAGCATAATATGGCTAATAATATGAGTTAGATTGATAATAATAAGAGTCATAAGTATAGTAATTGTCGTTCTATCGATCATATAAGCATAATTTAGCTAATAATGTGAGTTAGATTGATAATAATAAGAGTAATAAGTATAGTAATTATCGTTCTACCGATCATATAAGCATAACATGGTTAATAATATGAGTTAGATTGATAACAGGGAGTGTAATAAGAATAGTAATGGTCGTTCTGTCGATCATATAAGCATTATATGGCTAATAAGATGAGTTAGATTGATAATAATAAGAGTCATAAGTATAGTAATTGTCGTTCTATCGATCATATAAGCATAATTTGGCTAATAATGTGAGTTAGATTGATAATAATAAGAGTAATAAGTATAGTAATTGTCGTTCTATCGATCATATCTGCATAATATGGTTAATAATATGAGTTAGATTGATAATAGTGAGTGTAATAAGTATAGTAATTGTCGTTCTGTCGATCATATAACCATAATATGGCTAATAATATGAGTTAGATTGATAATAATAAGGGTAATAAGTATAGTAATTGTCGTTCTATCGACCACATAAGCATAATATGGCTAATAATATGAGTTAGATTGATAATAATAAGAGTAATGAGTATAGTAATTGTCGTTCTATCGATCATATAAGCATAATATGGCTAATAATATGAGTTTATTGATAATAATAAGAATAATCAGTATAGTAATTGTCGTTCTATCGATCATATCTGCATAATATGGTTAATAATATGAGTTAGATTGATAATAGTGAGTGTAATAAGTATAGTAATTGTCGTTATGTCGATCATATAACCATAATATGGCTAATAATATGAGTTAGATTGATAATAATAAGGGTAATAAGTGTAGTAATTGTCGTTCTATCGACCACATAAGCATAATATGGCTAATAATATGAGTTAGATTGATAATAATAAGAGTAATGAGTATAGTAAATGTAGTTCTATCGATCATATAAGCATAATATGGCTAATACTATGAGTTAGATTGATAATAATAAGAGTAATGCGTATAGTAATTGTCGTTCTATCGATCATATAAGCATAATATGGCTAATAATATGAGTTAGATTGATAATAATAAGAGTAATGAGTATAGTAATTGTCGTTCTATCGATCATATAAGCATAATATGGCTAATAATATGAGTAAGATTGATAATAAGAAGTGTAATGAGTATAGTAATTGTCGTTCTGTCGATCATGTAAGCATAATATGGCTAATAATATGCGTTAGATTGATAATAATAAGAGTAATAAGTGTAGTAATTGTCGTTCTATCGACCACATAAGCATAATATGGCTAATAATATGAGTTAGATTGATAATAATAAGAGTAATGAGTATAGTAAATGTAGTTCTATCGATCATATAAGCATAATATGGCTAATAATATGAGTTAGATTGATAATAATAAGAGTAATGCGTATAGTAATTGTCGTTCTATCGATCATATAAGCATAATATGGCTAATAATATGAGTTAGATTGATAATTATAAGAGTAATGAGTATAGTAATTGTCGTTCTATCGATCATATAAGCATAATTCGGCTAATAATATGAGTTAGATTGATAATAATAGGAGTAATAAGTATAGTAATTATCGTTCTACCGATCATATAAGCATAATATGGTTAATAATATGAGTTAGATTGATAACAGGGAGTGTAATAAGAATAGTAATTGTCGTCCTGTCGATCATATAAGCATAATATGGCTAATAATATGAGTAAGATTGATAATAAGAAGTGTAATGAGTATAGTAATTGTCGTTCTGTCGATCATATAAGCATAATATGGCTAATAATATGAGTTAGATTGATAATAATAAGAGTAATCAGTATTGTAATTGTCATTCTATCGATCATATCTGCATAATATGGTTAATAATATGAGTTAGATTGATAATAGTGAGTGTAATAAGTACAGTAATTGTCGTTCTGTCGATCATATAAGCATAATATGGCAAATAATATGCGTTAGATTGATAATAATAAGAGTAATAAGTATAGTAATTGTCGTTCTATCGACCACATAAGCATAATATGGCTAATAATATGAGTTAGATTGATAATAATAAGAGTAATGAGTATAGTAAATGTAGTTCTATCGATCATATAAGCATAATATGGCTAATAATATGAGTTAGATTGATAATAATAAGAGTAATAAGTATAGTAAATGTCGTTCTATCGATCATATAAGCATAATATGGCTAATAATATGAGTTAGATTGATAATAATAAGAGTCATAAGTATAGTAATTGTCGTTCTATCGATCATATAAGCATAATTTGGCTAATAATGTGAGTTAGATTGATAATAATAAGAGTAATAAGTATAGTAATTATCGTTCTACCGATCATATAAGCATAACATGGTTAATAATATGAGTTAGATTGATAACAGGGAGTGTAATAAGAATAGTAATTGTCGTTCTGTCGATCATATAAGCATTATATGGCTAATAAGAGGAGTTAGATTGATAATAATAAGAGTAATGAGTATAGTAATTGTCGTTCTATCGATCATATCTGCATAATATGGTTAATAATATGAGTTAGATTGATAATAGTGAGTGTAAGAAGTATAGTAATTGTCGTTCTGTCGCTCATATAAGCATAATATGGCTAATAATATGAGTTAGATTGATAATAATAAGAGTAATAAGTATAGTAATTGTCGTTCTATCGATCATATAAGCATAATATGGCTAATAATATGAGTTAGATTGATAATAATAAGAATAATCAGTATAGCAATTGTCGTTCTATCGATCATATCTGCATAATATGGTTAATAATATGAGTTAGATTGATAATAGTGAGTGTAATAAGTATAGTAATTGTCGTTCTGTCGATCACTAAAGCATAATATGGCTAATAATATGAGTTAGATTGATAATAATAAGAGTAATAAGTATAGTAATTGTCGTTCTATCAATCATATAAGCATAATTTGGCTAATAATATGAGTTAGATTGATAATAACAAGAGTAATAAGTATAGTAATTATCGTTCTACCGATCATATAAGCATAACATGGTTAATAATATGAGTTAGATTGATAACAGGGAGTGTAATAGGAATAGTAATTGTCGTTCTGTCGATCATATAAGCATAATATGGCTAATAAGATGAGTTAGATTGATAATAATAAGAGTAATGAGAATAGTAATTGTCGTCCTATCGATCATATCTGCATAATATGGTTAATAATATGAGTTAGATTGATAATAGTGAGTGTAATAAGTATAGCAATTGTCGTTCTGTCGATCATATAAGCATAATATGGCTAATAATATGAGTTAGATTGATAATAATAAGATTAATAAGTATAGTAATTGTCGTTCTATCGATCATATATGCATAATATGGCTAATAATATGAGTTTATTGATAATAATAAGAATAATCAGTATAGTAATTGTGGTTCTAAAGATCATATCTGCATAATATGGTTAATAATATGAGTTAGATTGATAATAGTGAGTGTAATAAGTATAGTAATTGTCGTTCTATCGATCATATAAGCATAATATGGCTAATAATATGAGATAGATTGATAATAATATGAGTAATAAGTATAGTAATTATCGTTCTACCGATCATATAAGCATAATATGGTTAATAATATGAGTTAGATTGATAACAGGGAGTGTAATAAGAGTAGTAATTGTCGTCCTATCTATCATATAAGCATAATATGGCTAATAATATGAGTTAGATTGATAATAATAAGAGTAATCAGTATTGTAATTGTCATTCTATCGATCATATCTGCATAATATGGTTAATAATATGAGTTAGATTGATAATAGTGAGTGTAAGAAGTACAGTAATTGTCGTTCTGTCGATCATATAAGCATAATATGGCTAATAATATGCGTTAGATTGATAATAATAAGAGTAGTAAGTATAGTAATTGTCGTTCTATCGACCACATAAGCATAATATGGCTAATAATATGAGTTAGATTGATAATAATAAGAGTAATGAGTATAGTAAATGTAGTTCTATCGATCATATAAGCATAATATGGCTAATAATATGAGTTAGATTGATAATAATAAGAGTAATAAGTATAGTAAATGTCGTTCTATCGATCATATAAGCATAATATGGCTAATAATATGAGTTAGATTGATAATAATAAGAGTCATAAGTATAGTAATTGTCGTTCTATCGATCATATAAGCATAATTTGGCTAATAATGTGAGTTACATTGATAATAATAAGAGTAATAAGTATAGTAATTATCGTTCTACCGATCATATAAGCATAACATGGTTAATAATATGAGTTAGATTGATAATAGTGAGTGTAATAAGTATAGTAATTGTCGTTCTGTCGATCATATAAGCATAATATGGCTAATAATATGAGTTAAATTGATAATAATAAGAGTAATAAGTATAGTAATTGTCGTTCTATCGACCACATAAGCATAATATGGCTAATAATATGAGTTAGATTGATAATAATAAGAGTAATGAGTATAGTAAATGTAGTTCTATCGATCATATAAGCATAATATGGCTAATAATATGAGTTAGATTGATAATAATAAGAGTAATGAGTATAGTAATTGTCGTTCTATCGATCATATAAGCATAATATGGCAAATAATATGAGTTAGATTGATAATAATAAGAGTAATGAGTATAGTAATTGTCGTTCTATCGATCATATAAGCATAATTCGGCTAATAATATGAGTTAGACTGATAATAATAAGAGTAATAAGTATAGTAATTATCGTTCTACCGATCATATAAGGATAATATGGTTAATAATATGAGCTAGATTGATAACAGGGAGTGTAATAAGAATAGTAATTGTCGTCCTGTCGATCATATAAGCATAATATGGCTAATAATATGAGTTAGATTGATAATAATAAGAGTAATGAGTATAGTAAATGTAGTTCTATCGATCATATAAGCATAATATGGCTAATAATATGAGTTAGATTGATAATAATAAGAGTAATAAGTATAGTAAATGTCGTTCTATCGATCATATAAGCATAATATGGCTAATAATATGAGTTAGATTGATAATAATAAGAGTCATAAGTATAGTAATTGTCGTTCTATCGATCATATAAGCATAATTTAGCTAATAATGTGAGTTAGATTGATAATAATAAGAGTAATAAGTATAGTAATTATCGTTCTACCGATCATATAAGCATAACATGGTTAATAATATGAGTTAGATTGATAACAGGGAGTGTAATAAGAATAGTAATGGTCGTTCTGTCGATCATATAAGCATTATATGGCTAATAAGATGAGTTAGATTGATAATAATAAGAGTCATAAGTATAGTAATTGTCGTTCTATCGATCATATAAGCATAATGTGGCTAATAATGTGAGTTAGATTGATAATAATAAGAGTAATAAGTATAGTAATTATCGTTCTACCGATCATATAAGCATAACATGGTTAATAATATGAGTTAGATTGATAACAGGGAGTGTAATAAGAATAGTAATTGTCGTTCTGTCGATCATATAAGCATAATATGGCTAATAAGATGAGTTAGATTGATAATAATAAGAGTAATAAGTATAGTAATTGTCGTTCTATCGATCATATATGCATAATATGGCTAATAATATGAGTTTATTGATAATAATAAGAATAATCAGTATAGTAATTGTCGTTCTATCGATCATATCTGCATAATATGGTTAATAATATGAGTTAGATTGATAATAGTGAGTGTAATAAGTATAGTAATTGTCGTTCTGTCGATCATATAACCATAATATGGCTAATAATATGAGTTAGATTGATAATAATAAGGGTAATAAGTATAGTAATTGTCGTTCTATCGACCACATAAGCATAATATGGCTAATAATATGAGTTAGATTGATAATAATAAGAGTAATGAGTATAGTAAATGTAGTTCTATCGATCATATAAGCATAATATGGCTAATACTATGAGTTAGATTGATAATAATAAGAGTAATGCGTATAGTAATTGTCGTTCTATCGATCATATAAGCATAATATGGCTAATAATATGAGTTAGATTGATAATAATAAGAGTAATGAGTATAGTAATTGTCGTTCTATCGATCATATAAGCATAATATGGCTAATAATATGAGTAAGATTGATAATAAGAAGTGTAATGAGTATAGTAATTGTCGTTCTGTCGATCATGTAAGCATAATATGGCTAATAATATGCGTTAGATTGATAATAATAAGAGTAATAAGTGTAGTAATTGTCGTTCTATCGACCACATAAGCATAATATGGCTAATAATATGAGTTAGATTGATAATAATAAGAGTAATGAGTATAGTAAATGTAGTTCTATCGATCATATAAGCATAATATGGCTAATAATATGAGTTAGATTGATAATAATAAGAGTAATGCGTATAGTAATTGTCGTTCTATCGATCATATAAGCATAATATGGCTAATAATATGAGTTAGATTGATAATTATAAGAGTAATGAGTATAGTAATTGTCGTTCTATCGATCATATAAGCATAATTCGGCTAATAATATGAGTTAGATTGATAATAATAGGAGTAATAAGTATAGTAATTATCGTTCTACCGATCATATAAGCATAATATGGTTAATAATATGAGTTAGATTGATAACAGGGAGTGTAATAAGAATAGTAATTGTCGTCCTGTCGATCATATAAGCATAATATGGCTAATAATATGAGTAAGATTGATAATAAGAAGTGTAATGAGTATAGTAATTGTCGTTCTGTCGATCATATAAGCATAATATGGCTAATAATATGAGTTAGATTGATAATAATAAGAGTAATCAGTATTGTAATTGTCATTCTATCGATCATATCTGCATAATATGGTTAATAATATGAGTTAGATTGATAATAGTGAGTGTAATAAGTACAGTAATTGTCGTTCTGTCGATCATATAAGCATAATATGGCAAATAATATGCGTTAGATTGATAATAATAAGAGTAATAAGTATAGTAATTGTCGTTCTATCGACCACATAAGCATAATATGGCTAATAATATGAGTTAGATTGATAATAATAAGAGTAATGAGTATAGTAAATGTAGTTCTATCGATCATATAAGCATAATATGGCTAATAATATGAGTTAGATTGATAATAATAAGAGTAATAAGTATAGTAAATGTCGTTCTATCGATCATATAAGCATAATATGGCTAATAATATGAGTTAGATTGATAATAATAAGAGTCATAAGTATAGTAATTGTCGTTCTATCGATCATATAAGCATAATTTGGCTAATAATGTGAGTTAGATTGATAATAATAAGAGTAATAAGTATAGTAATTATCGTTCTACCGATCATATAAGCATAACATGGTTAATAATATGAGTTAGATTGATAACAGGGAGTGTAATAAGAATAGTAATTGTCGTTCTGTCGATCATATAAGCATTATATGGCTAATAAGAGGAGTTAGATTGATAATAATAAGAGTAATGAGTATAGTAATTGTCGTTCTATCGATCATATCTGCATAATATGGTTAATAATATGAGTTAGATTGATAATAGTGAGTGTAAGAAGTATAGTAATTGTCGTTCTGTCGCTCATATAAGCATAATATGGCTAATAATATGAGTTAGATTGATAATAATAAGAGTAATAAGTATAGTAATTGTCGTTCTATCGATCATATAAGCATAATATGGCTAATAATATGAGTTAGATTGATAATAATAAGAATAATCAGTATAGCAATTGTCGTTCTATCGATCATATCTGCATAATATGGTTAATAATATGAGTTAGATTGATAATAGTGAGTGTAATAAGTATAGTAATTGTCGTTCTGTCGATCACTAAAGCATAATATGGCTAATAATATGAGTTAGATTGATAATAATAAGAGAAATAAGTATAGTAATTGTCGTTCTATCAATCATATAAGCATAATTTGGCTAATAATATGAGTTAGATTGATAATAATAAGAGTAATAAGTATAGTAATTATCGTTCTACCGATCATATAAGCATAACATGGTTAATAATATGAGTTAGATTGATAACAGGGAGTGTAATAGGAATAGTAATTGTCGTTCTGTCGATCATATAAGCATTATATGGCTAATAAGAGGAGTTAGATTGATAATAATAAGAGTAATGAGTATAGTAATTGTCGTTCTATCGATCATATCTGCATAATATGGTTAATAATATGAGTTAGATTGATAATAGTGAGTGTAAGAAGTATAGTAATTGTCGTTCTGTCGCTCATATAAGCATAATATGGCTAATAATATGAGTTAGATTGATAATAATAAGATTAATAAGTATAGTAATTGTCGTTCTATCGATCATATAAGCATAATATGGCTAATAATATGAGTTAGATTGATAATAATAAGAATAATCAGTATAGCAATTGTCGTTCTATCGATCATATCTGCATAATATGGTTAATAATATGAGTTAGATTGATAATAGTGAGTGTAATAAGTATAGTAATTGTCGTTCTGTCGATCACTAAAGCATAATATGGCTAATAATATGAGTTAGATTGATAATAATAAGAGAAATAAGTATAGTAATTGTCGTTCTATCAATCATATAAGCATAATTTGGCTAATAATATGAGTTAGATTGATAATAATAAGAGTAATAAGTATAGTAATTATCGTTCTACCGATCATATAAGCATAACATGGTTAATAATATGAGTTAGATTGATAACAGGGAGTGTAATAGGAATAGTAATTGTCGTTCTGTCGATCATATAAGCATAATATGGCTAATAAGATGAGTTAGATTGATAATAATAAGAGTAATGAGAATAGTAATTGTCGTCCTATCGATCATATCTGCATAATATGGTTAATAATATGAGTTAGATTGATAATAGTGAGTGTAATAAGTATAGCAATTGTCGTTCTGTCGATCATATAAGCATAATATGGCTAATAATATGAGTTAGATTGATAATAATAAGATTAATAAGTATAGTAATTGTCGTTCTATCGATCATATATGCATAATATGGCTAATAATATGAGTTTATTGATAATAATAAGAATAATCAGTATAGTAATTGTGGTTCTAAAGATCATATCTGCATAATATGGTTAATAATATGAGTTAGATTGATAATAGTGAGTGTAATAAGTATAGTAATTGTCGTTCTGTCGATCATATAACCATAATATGGCCAATAATATGAGTTAGATTGATAATAATAAGGGTAATAAGTATAGTAATTGTCGTTCTATCGACCACATAAGCATAATATGGCTAATAATATGAGTTAGATTGATAATAATAAGAGTAACGAGTATAGTAAATGTAGTTCTATCGATCATATAAGCATAATATGGCTAATAATATGAGTTAGATTGATAATAATAAGAGTAATGAGTATAGTAATTGTCGTTCTACCGATCATATAAGCATAATATGGCTAATAATATGAGTTTATAGATAATAATAAGAATAATCAGTATAGTAATTGTCGTTCTATCGATCATATCTGCATAATATGGTTAATAATATGAGTTAGATTGATAATAGTGAGTGTAATAAGTATAGTAATTGTCGTTCTGTCGATCATATAACCATAATATGGCTAATAATATGAGTTAGATTGCTAATAATAAGAGTAATGAGTATAGTAATAGTCGTTCTATCGATCATATAAGCATAATATGGCTACTAATATGAGTTAGATTGATAATAATAAGAGTAATAAGTATAGTAATTGCCGTCCTATCGATCATATAAGCATAATATGGCTAATAATGTGAGTTAGATTGATAATAGAAAGGGTAATAAGTATAGTAATTGTCGTTCTATCGATCACATAAGCATAATATCGCTAATAATATGAGTTAGATTGATAATAATAAGAGTAATGAGTATAGTAAATCTCGTTCTATCGATCATATTAGCATAATATGGCTAATAATATGAGTTAGATTGATAATAATAAGAGTAATAAGTATAGCAATTGTCGTCCTATCGATCATATAAGCATAATATGGCTAATAATATGAGTTCGATGGATAATAATAATAGTAGTGAGTATAGTAATTGTCGTTCTATCGATCATATCTGCATAATATGGATAATAATATGAGTTAGATTGTTAATAGTGAGTGTAATAAGTATAGTAATTGTCGTTCTATCGATCATATCTGCATAATATGGTTAATAATATGAGTTAGATTGATAATAGTGAGTGTAATAAGTACAGTAATTGTCGTTCTGTCGATCATATAAGCATAATATGGCTAATAATATGAGTTAGACTGATAATAATAAGAGTAATGAGTATAGTAATTGTCGTTCTATCGATCATATAAGCATAATATGGCTAATAATATGAGTTAGATTGATAATAATAAGAGTAATAAGTATAGTAATTGTCGTCCAATCGATCATATAAGCATAATATGGCTAATAATATGAGTTAGATTGATAATAATAAGAGTAATGAGTATAGTAATTGTCGTTCTGTCGATCATATAAGCATAATGTGGCTAATAATATGAGATAGATTGATAATAATATGAGTAATAAGTATAGTAATTATCGTTCTACCGATCATATAAGCATAATATGGTTAATAATATGAGTTAGATTGATAACAGGGAGTGTAATAAGAGTAGTAATTGTCGTCCTATCTATCATATAAGCATAATATGGCTAATAATATGAGTTAGATTGATAATAATAAGAGTAATCAGTATTGTAATTGTCATTCTATCGATCATATCTGCATAATATGGTTAATAATATGAGTTAGATTGATAATAGTGAGTGTAAGAAGTACAGTAATTGTCGTTCTGTCGATCATATAAGCATAATATGGCTAATAATATGCGTTAGATCGATAATAATAAGAGTAGTAAGTATAGTAATTGTCGTTCTATCGACCACATAAGCATAATATGGCTAATAATATGAGTTAGATTGATAATAATAAGAGTAATGAGTATAGTAAATGTAGTTCTATCGATCATATAAGCATAATATGGCTAATAATATGAGTTAGATTGATAATAATAAGAGTAATAAGTATAGTAAATGTCGTTCTATCGATCATATAAGCATAATATGGCTAATAATATGAGTTAGATTGATAATAATAAGAGTCATAAGTATAGTAATTGTCGTTCTATCGATCATATAAGCATAATTTGGCTAATAATGTGAGTTAGATTGATAATAATAAGAGTAATAAGTATAGTAATTATCGTTCTACCGATCATATAAGCATAACACGGTTAATAATATGAGTTAGATTGATAATAGTGAGTGTAATAAGTATAGTAATTGTCGTTCTGTCGATCATATAAGCATAATATGGCTAATAATATGAGTTAGATTGATAATAATAAGAGTAATAAGTATAGTAATTGTCGTTCTATCGACCACATAAGCATAATATGGCTAATAATATGAGTTAGATTGATAATAATAAGAGTAATGAGTATAGTAAATGTAGTTCTATCGATCATATAAGCATAATATGGCTAATAATATGAGTTAGATTGATAATAATAAGAGTAATGAGTATAGTAATTGTCGTTCTATCTATCATATAAGCATAATATGGCTAATAATATGAGTTAGATTGATAATAATAAGAGTAATGAGTATAGTAATTGTCGTTCTATCGATCATATAAGCATAATTCGGCTAATAATATGTGTTAGACTGATAATAATAAGAGTAATAAGTATAGTAATTATCGTTCTACCGATCATATAAGCATAATATGGTTAATAATATGAGCTAGATTGATAACAGGGAGTGTAATAAGAATAGTAATTGTCGTCCTGTCGATCATATAAGCATAATATGGCTAATAATATGAGTTAGATTGATAATAATAAGAGTAATGAGTATAGTAAATGTAGTTCTATCGATCATATAAGCATAATATGGCTAATAATATGAGTTAGATTGATAATAATAAGAGTAATAAGTATAGTAAATGTCGTTCTATCGATCATATAAGCATAATATGGCTAATAATATGAGTTAGATTGATAATAATAAGAGTCATAAGTATAGTAATTGTCGTTCTATCGATCATATAAGCATAATTTGGCTAATAATGTTAGTTAGATTGATAATAATAAGAGTAATAAGTATAGTAATTATCGTTCTACCGATCATATAAGCATAACATGGTTAATAATATGAGTTAGATTGATAACAGGGAGTGTAATAAGAATAGTAATGGTCGTTCTGTCGATCATATAAGCATTATATGGCTAATAAGAGGAGTTAGATTGATAATAATAAGAGTAATGAGTATAGTAATTGTCGTTCTATCGATCATATCTGCATAATATGGTTAATAATATGAGTTAGATTGATAATAGTGAGTGTAAGAAGTATAGTAATTGTCGTTCTGTCGCTCATATAAGCATAATATGGCTAATAATATGAGTTAGATTGATAATAATAAGAGTAATAAGTATAGTAATTGTCGTTCTATCGATCATATAAGCATAATATGGCTAATAATATGAGTTAGATTGATAATAATAAGAATAATCAGTATAGCAATTGTCGTTCTATCGATCATATCTGCATAATATGGTTAATAATATGAGTTAGATTGATAATAGTGAGTGTAATAAGTATAGTAATTGTCGTTCTGTCGATCACTAAAGCATAATATGGCTAATAATATGAGTTAGATTGATAATAATAAGAGAAATAAGTATAGTAATTGTCGTTCTATCAATCATATAAGCATAATTTGGCTAATAATATGAGTTAGATTGATAATAATAAGAGTAATAAGTATAGTAATTATCGTTCTACCGATCATATAAGCATAACATGGTTAATAATATGAGTTAGATTGATAACAGGGAGTGTAATAGGAATAGTAATTGTCGTTCTGTCGATCATATAAGCATTATATGGCTAATAAGAGGAGTTAGATTGATAATAATAAGAGTAATGAGTATAGTAATTGTCGTTCTATCGATCATATCTGCATAATATGGTTAATAATATGAGTTAGATTGATAATAGTGAGTGTAAGAAGTATAGTAATTGTCGTTCTGTCGCTCATATAAGCATAATATGGCTAATAATATGAGTTAGATTGATAATAATAAGATTAATAAGTATAGTAATTGTCGTTCTATCGATCATATAAGCATAATATGGCTAATAATATGAGTTAGATTGATAATAATAAGAATAATCAGTATAGCAATTGTCGTTCTATCGATCATATCTGCATAATATGGTTAATAATATGAGTTAGATTGATAATAGTGAGTGTAATAAGTATAGTAATTGTCGTTCTGTCGATCACTAAAGCATAATATGGCTAATAATATGAGTTAGATTGATAATAATAAGAGAAATAAGTATAGTAATTGTCGTTCTATCAATCATATAAGCATAATTTGGCTAATAATATGAGTTAGATTGATAATAATAAGAGTAATAAGTATAGTAATTATCGTTCTACCGATCATATAAGCATAACATGGTTAATAATATGAGTTAGATTGATAACAGGGAGTGTAATAGGAATAGTAATTGTCGTTCTGTCGATCATATAAGCATAATATGGCTAATAAGATGAGTTAGATTGATAATAATAAGAGTAATGAGAATAGTAATTGTCGTCCTATCGATCATATCTGCATAATATGGTTAATAATATGAGTTAGATTGATAATAGTGAGTGTAATAAGTATAGCAATTGTCGTTCTGTCGATCATATAAGCATAATATGGCTAATAATATGAGTTAGATTGATAATAATAAGATTAATAAGTATAGTAATTGTCGTTCTATCGATCATATATGCATAATATGGCTAATAATATGAGTTTATTGATAATAATAAGAATAATCAGTATAGTAATTGTGGTTCTAAAGATCATATCTGCATAATATGGTTAATAATATGAGTTAGATTGATAATAGTGAGTGTAATAAGTATAGTAATTGTCGTTCTGTCGATCATATAACCATAATATGGCCAATAATATGAGTTAGATTGATAATAATAAGGGTAATAAGTATAGTAATTGTCGTTCTATCGACCACATAAGCATAATATGGCTAATAATATGAGTTAGATTGATAATAATAAGAGTAACGAGTATAGTAAATGTAGTTCTATCGATCATATAAGCATAATATGGCTAATAATATGAGTTAGATTGATAATAATAAGAGTAATGAGTATAGTAATTGTCGTTCTACCGATCATATAAGCATAATATGGCTAATAATATGAGTTTATAGATAATAATAAGAATAATCAGTATAGTAATTGTCGTTCTATCGATCATATCTGCATAATATGGTTAATAATATGAGTTAGATTGATAATAGTGAGTGTAATAAGTATAGTAATTGTCGTTCTGTCGATCATATAACCATAATATGGCTAATAATATGAGTTAGATTGCTAATAATAAGAGTAATGAGTATAGTAATAGTCGTTCTATCGATCATATAAGCATAATATGGCTACTAATATGAGTTAGATTGATAATAATAAGAGTAATAAGTATAGTAATTGCCGTCCTATCGATCATATAAGCATAATATGGCTAATAATGTGAGTTAGATTGATAATAGAAAGGGTAATAAGTATAGTAATTGTCGTTCTATCGATCACATAAGCATAATATCGCTAATAATATGAGTTAGATTGATAATAATAAGAGTAATGAGTATAGTAAATCTCGTTCTATCGATCATATTAGCATAATATGGCTAATAATATGAGTTAGATTGATAATAATAAGAGTAATAAGTATAGCAATTGTCGTCCTATCGATCATATAAGCATAATATGGCTAATAATATGAGTTCGATGGATAATAATAATAGTAGTGAGTATAGTAATTGTCGTTCTATCGATCATATCTGCATAATATGGATAATAATATGAGTTAGATTGTTAATAGTGAGTGTAATAAGTATAGTAATTGTCGTTCTATCGATCATATCTGCATAATATGGTTAATAATATGAGTTAGATTGATAATAGTGAGTGTAATAAGTACAGTAATTGTCGTTCTGTCGATCATATAAGCATAATATGGCTAATAATATGAGTTAGACTGATAATAATAAGAGTAATGAGTATAGTAATTGTCGTTCTATCGATCATATAAGCATAATATGGCTAATAATATGAGTTAGATTGATAATAATAAGAGTAATAAGTATAGTAATTGTCGTCCAATCGATCATATAAGCATAATATGGCTAATAATATGAGTTAGATTGATAATAATAAGAGTAATGAGTATAGTAATTGTCGTTCTGTCGATCATATAAGCATAATGTGGCTAATAATATGAGATAGATTGATAATAATATGAGTAATAAGTATAGTAATTATCGTTCTACCGATCATATAAGCATAATATGGTTAATAATATGAGTTAGATTGATAACAGGGAGTGTAATAAGAGTAGTAATTGTCGTCCTATCTATCATATAAGCATAATATGGCTAATAATATGAGTTAGATTGATAATAATAAGAGTAATCAGTATTGTAATTGTCATTCTATCGATCATATCTGCATAATATGGTTAATAATATGAGTTAGATTGATAATAGTGAGTGTAAGAAGTACAGTAATTGTCGTTCTGTCGATCATATAAGCATAATATGGCTAATAATATGCGTTAGATCGATAATAATAAGAGTAGTAAGTATAGTAATTGTCGTTCTATCGACCACATAAGCATAATATGGCTAATAATATGAGTTAGATTGATAATAATAAGAGTAATGAGTATAGTAAATGTAGTTCTATCGATCATATAAGCATAATATGGCTAATAATATGAGTTAGATTGATAATAATAAGAGTAATAAGTATAGTAAATGTCGTTCTATCGATCATATAAGCATAATATGGCTAATAATATGAGTTAGATTGATAATAATAAGAGTCATAAGTATAGTAATTGTCGTTCTATCGATCATATAAGCATAATTTGGCTAATAATGTGAGTTAGATTGATAATAATAAGAGTAATAAGTATAGTAATTATCGTTCTACCGATCATATAAGCATAACACGGTTAATAATATGAGTTAGATTGATAATAGTGAGTGTAATAAGTATAGTAATTGTCGTTCTGTCGATCATATAAGCATAATATGGCTAATAATATGAGTTAGATTGATAATAATAAGAGTAATAAGTATAGTAATTGTCGTTCTATCGACCACATAAGCATAATATGGCTAATAATATGAGTTAGATTGATAATAATAAGAGTAATGAGTATAGTAAATGTAGTTCTATCGATCATATAAGCATAATATGGCTAATAATATGAGTTAGATTGATAATAATAAGAGTAATGAGTATAGTAATTGTCGTTCTATCTATCATATAAGCATAATATGGCTAATAATATGAGTTAGATTGATAATAATAAGAGTAATGAGTATAGTAATTGTCGTTCTATCGATCATATAAGCATAATTCGGCTAATAATATGTGTTAGACTGATAATAATAAGAGTAATAAGTATAGTAATTATCGTTCTACCGATCATATAAGCATAATATGGTTAATAATATGAGCTAGATTGATAACAGGGAGTGTAATAAGAATAGTAATTGTCGTCCTGTCGATCATATAAGCATAATATGGCTAATAATATGAGTTAGATTGATAATAATAAGAGTAATGAGTATAGTAAATGTAGTTCTATCGATCATATAAGCATAATATGGCTAATAATATGAGTTAGATTGATAATAATAAGAGTAATAAGTATAGTAAATGTCGTTCTATCGATCATATAAGCATAATATGGCTAATAATATGAGTTAGATTGATAATAATAAGAGTCATAAGTATAGTAATTGTCGTTCTATCGATCATATAAGCATAATTTGGCTAATAATGTTAGTTAGATTGATAATAATAAGAGTAATAAGTATAGTAATTATCGTTCTACCGATCATATAAGCATAACATGGTTAATAATATGAGTTAGATTGATAACAGGGAGTGTAATAAGAATAGTAATGGTCGTTCTGTCGATCATATAAGCATTATATGGCTAATAAGATGAGTTAGATTGATAATAATAAGAGTAATGAGTATAGTAATTGTCGTTCTATCGATCATATCTGCATAATATGGTTAATAATATGAGTTAGATTGATAATAGTGAGTGTAATAAGTATAGTAATTGTCGTTCTGTCGATCATATAACCATAATATGGCTAATAATATGAGTTAGATTGATAATAATAAGGGTAATAAGTATAGTAATTGTCGTTCTATCGACCACATAAGCATAATATGGCTAATAATATGAGTTAGATTGATAATAATAAGAATAATCAGAATAGCAATTGTCGTTCTATCGATCATATCTGCATAATATGGTTAATAATATGAGTTAGATTGATAATAGTGAGTGTAATAAGTATAGTAATTGTCGTTCAGTCGATCATTAAAGCATAATATGGCTAATAATATGAGTTAGATTGATAATAATAAGAGTAATAAGTATAGTAATTGTCGTTCTATCAATCATATAAGCATAATTTGGCTAATAATATGAGTTAGATTGATAATAATAAGAGTAATAAGTATAGTAATTATCGTTCTATCGATCATATCTGCATAATATGGTTAATAATATGAGTTAGATTGATAATAGTGAGTGTAATAAGTATAGTAATTGTCGTTCTGTCGATCATATAACCATAATATGGCTAATAATATGAGTCAGATTGATAATAATAAGGGTAATAAGTATAGTAATTGTCGTTCTATCGACCACATAAGCATAATATGGCTAATAGTATGAGTTAGATTGATAATAATAAGAGTAATGAGTATAGTAAATGTAGTTCTATCGATCATATAAGCATAATATGGCTAATAATATGAGTTAGATTGATAATAATAAGAGTAATGAGTATAGTAATTGTCGTTCTATCGATCATATAAGCATAATATGGCTAATAATATGAGTTTATTGATAATAATAAGAATAATCAGTATAGTAATTGTCGTTCTATCGATCATATCTGCATAATATGGTTAATAATATGAGTTAGATTGATAATAGTGAGTGTAATAAGTATAGTAATTGTCGTTCTGTCGATCATATAACCATAATATGGCTAATAATATGAGTTAGATTGATAATAATAAGGGTAATAAGTATAGTAATTGTCGTTCTATCGACCACATAAGCATAATATGGCTAATAATATGAGCTAGATTGATAATAATAAGAGTAATGAGTATAGTAAATGTAGTTCTATCGATCATATAAGCATAATATGGCTAATAATATGAGTTAGAGTGATAATAATAAGAGTAATGAGTATAGTAATTGTCGTTCTATCGATCATATAAGCATAATATGGCTAATAATATGAGTTTATTGATAATAATAAGAATAATCAGTATAGTAATTGTCGTTCTATCGATCATATCTGCATAATATGGTTAATAATATGAGTTAGATTGATAATAGTGAGTGTAATAAGTATAGTAATTGTCGTTCTGTCGATCATATAACCATAATATGGCTAATAATATGAGTTAGATTGATAATAATAAGGGTAATAAGTATAGTAATTGTCGTTCTATCGACCACATAAGCATAATATGGCTAATAATATGAGTTAGATTGATAATAATAAGAGTAATGAGTATAGTAAATGTAGTTCTATCGATCATATAAGCATAATATGGCTAATAATATGAGTTAGATTGATAATAATAAGAGTAATGCGTATAGTAATTGTCGTTCTATCGATCATATAAGCATAATATGGCTAATAATATGAGTTAGATTGATAATAATAAGAGTAATGAGTATAGTAATTGTCGTTCTATCGATCATATAAGCATAATTCGGCTAATAATATGAGTTAGATTGATAATAATAGGAGTAATAAGTATAGTAATTATCGTTCTACCGATCATATAAGCATAATATGGTTAATAATATGAGTTAGATTGATAACAGGGAGTGTAATAAGAATAGTAATTGTCGTCCTGTCGATCATACAAGCATAATATGGCTAATAATATGAGTAAGATTGATAATAAGAACTGTAATGAGTATAGTAATTGTCGTTCTGTCGATCATATAAGCATAATATGGCTAATAATATGAGTTAGATTGATAATAATAAGAGTAATCAGTATTGTAATTGTCATTCTATCGATCATATCTGCATAATATGGTTAATAATATGAGTTAGATTGATAATAGTGAGTGTAATAAGTACAGTAATTGTCGTTCTGTCGATCATATAAGCATAATATGGCAAATAATATGCGTTAGATTGATAATAATAAGAGTAATAAGTATAGTAATTGTCGTTCTATCGACCACATAAGCATAATATGGCTAATAATATGAGTTAGATTGATAATAATAAGAGTAATGAGTATAGTAAATGTAGTTCTATCGATCATATAAGCATAATATGGCTAATAATATGAGTTAGATTGATAATAATAAGAGTAATAAGTATAGTAATTGTCGTCCTATCGATCATATAAGCATAATATGGCTAATAATATGAGTTAGATTGATAATAATAAGAGTAATGAGTATAGTAATTGTCGTTCTATCGATCATATAAGCATAATATGGCTAATAATATGAGATAGATTGATAATAATATGAGTAATAAGTATAGTAATTATCGTTCTACCGATCATATAAGCATAATATGGTTAATAATATGAGTTAGATTGATAACAGGGAGTGTAATAAGAGTAGTAATTGTCGTCCTATCGATCATATAAGCATAATATGGCTAATAATATGAGTTAGATTGATAATAATAAGAGTAATGAGTATAGTAATAGTCGTTCTATCGATCATATAAGCATAATATGGCTAATGATATGAGTTAGTTTGATAATAATATGAGTAATAAGTATAGTAATTATCGTTCTACCGATCACATAAGCATAATATGGTTAATAATATGAGTTAGATTGATAACAGGGAGTGTAATAAGAATAGTAATTGTCGTTCTGTCGATTATATAAGCATAATATGGCTAATAATATGAGTTAGATTGATAATAATATGAGTAATGATTATAGTAATTGTCGTTCTATCGATCATATAAGCATAATATGGCTAATAATATGAGTTAGATTGATAATAATAAGAGTAGTGAGTATAGTAATTGTCGTTCTATCGATCATATAAGCATAATATGGCTACTAATATGAGTTAGATTGATAATAATAAGAGTTATCAGTATAGTATTTGTCGTTCTATCGATCATATCTGCATGATATGGTTAATAATATGAGTTAGATTGATAATAGTGAGTGTAATAAGTACAGTAATTGTCGTTCTGTCGATCATATAAGCATAATATGGCTAATAATATGAGTTAGATTGATAATAATAAGAGTAATAAGTATAGTAATTGTCGTCCTATCGATCATATAACCATAATATGGCTAATAATATGAGTTAGATTGATAACAATAAGAGTAATGAGTATAGTAATTGTCGTTCTATCGATCATATAAGCATAATATGGCTAATAATATGAGATAGATTGATAATAATATGAGTAATAAGTATAGTAATTATCGTTCTACCGATCATATAAGCATAATATGGTTAATAATATGAGTTAGATTGATAACAGGGAGTGTAATAAAGGTAGTAATTGTCGTCCTATCGATCATATAAGCATAATATGGCTAATAATATGAGTTAGATTGATAATAATAAGAGTAATGAGTATAGTAATAGTCGTTCTATCGATCATATAAGCATAATATGGCTAATGATATGAGTTAGTTTGATAATAATATGAGTAATAAGTATAGTAATTATCGTTCTACCGATCACATAAGCATAATATGGTTAATAATATGAGTTAGATTGATAACAGGGAGTGTAATAAGAATAGTAATTGTCGTTCTGTCGATTATATAAGCATAATATGGCTAATAATATGAGTTAGATTGATAATAATATGAGTAATGATTATAGTAATTGTCGTTCTATCGATCATATAAGCATAATATGGCTAATAATATGAGTTAGATTGATAATAATAAGAGTAGTGAGTATAGTAATTGTCGTTCTATCGATCATATAAGCATAATATGGCTACTAATATGAGTTAGATTGATAATAATAAGAGTAATAAGTATAGTAATTGCCGTCCTATCGATCATATAAGCATAATATGGCTAATAATATGAGTTAGATTGATAATAGTAAGGGTAATAAGTATAGTAATTGTCGTTCTATCGATCATATATGCATAATATGGCTAATAATATGAGTTTATTGATAATAATAAGAATAATCAGTATAGTAATTGTCGTTCTATCGATCATATCTGCATAATATGGTTAATAATATGAGTTAGATTGATAATAGTGAGTGTAATAAGTATAGTAATTGTCGTTCTGTCGATCATATAACTATAATATGGCTAATAATATGAGTTAGATTGATAATAATAAGGGTAATAAGTATAGTAATTGTCGTTCTATCGACCACATAAGCATAATATGGCTAATAATATGAGTTAGATTGATAATAATAAGAATAATCAGAATAGCAATTGTCGTTCTATCGATCATATCTGCATAATATGGTTAATAATATGAGTTAGATTGATAATAGTGAGTGTAATAAGTATAGTAATTGTCGTTCAGTCGATCATTAAAGCATAATATGGCTAATAATATGAGTTAGATTGATAATAATAAGAGTAATAAGTATAGTAATTGTAGTTCTATCAATCATATAAGCATAATTTGGCTAATAATATGAGTTAGATTGATAATAATAAGAGTAATAAGTATAGTAATTATCGTTCTACCGATCATATAAGCATAACATGGTTAATAATATGAGTTAGATTGATAACAGGGAGTGTAATAAGAATAGTAATTGTCGTTCTGTCGATCATATAAGCATAATATGGCTAATAAGATGAGTTAGATTGATAATAATAAGAGTAATAAGAATAGTAATTGTCGTTCTATCGATCATATCTGCATAATATGGTTAATAATATGAGTTAGATTGATAATAGTGAGTGTAATAAGTATAGCAATTGTCGTTCTGTCGATCATATAAGCATAATATGGCTAATAATATGAGTTAGATTGATAATAATAAGAGTAATAAGTATAGTAATTGTCGTTCTATCGATCATATATGCATAATATGGCTAATAATATGAGTTTATTGATAATAATAAGAATAATCAGTATAGTAATTGTCGTTCTATCGATCATATCTGCATAATATGGTTAATAATATGAGTTAGATTGATAATAGTGAGTGTAATAAGTATAGTAATTGTCGTTCTGTCGATCATATAACCATAATATGGCTAATAATATGAGTTAGATTGATAATAATAAGGGTAATAAGTATAGTAATTGTCGTTCTATCGACCACATAAGCATAATATGGCTAATAATATGAGTTAGATTGATAATAATAAGAGTAATGAGTATAGTAAATGTAGTTCTATCGATCATATAAGCATAATATGGCTAATAATATGAGTTAGATTGATAATAATAAGAGTAATGCGTATAGTAATTGTCGTTCTATCGATCATATAAGCATAATATGGCTAATAATATGAGTTAGATTGATAATAATAAGAGAAGTGAGTATAGTAATTGTCGTTCTATCGATCACATAAGCATAATATCGCTAATAATATGAGTTAGATTGATAATAATAAGAGTAATGAGTATAGTAAATCGCGTTCTATCGATCATATAGGCATAATATGGCTAATAATATGAGTTAGATTGATAATAATAAGAGTAATAAGTATAGTAAATGTCGTTCTATCGATCATATAAGCATAATATGGCTAATAATATGATTTAGATTGATAATAATAAGAGTATTAAGTATAGTAATTGTCGTTCTATCGATCATATTTGCATAATATGGTTAATAATATGAGTTAGATTGATAATAATAAGAGTAATGTGTATAGTAATTGTCGTCCTATCGATCATATAAGCATAATATGGCTAATAATATGAGTTAGATTGATAATAGTGAGTGTAATAAGTATAGTAATTGTCGTTCTGTCGCTCATATAAGCATAATATGGCTAATAATATGAGTCAGATTGATAATAATAAGAGTAATGAGTATAGTAAATCTCGTTCTATCGATCATATTAGCATAATATGGCTAATAATATGAGTTAGATTGATAATAATAAGAGTAATAAGTATAGTAATTGTCGTTCTATCGATCATATTAGTATAATATGGCTAATAATATGAGTTAGATTGATAATAATAAGTGTAATAAGTATAGTAATTGTCGTTCTATCGATCATATAAGCATATTATGGCTAATAATATGAGTTAGATTGATAATATTAAGAGTAATGAGTATAGTAATTGTCGTTCTATCGATCATATAAGCATAATATGGCTAATAATATGAGTTAGATTGATAATAATAAGAGTAATAAGTATAGTAATTGTCGTTCGATCGATCACATAAGCATAATATGGCTAATAATATGAGTTAGATTGATAATAATAAGAGTAATAAGTATAGTAATTATCGTTCTTTCGATCATATTAGCATAATATGGCTAATAATATGAGTTAGATAGATAATAATAAGAGTAATAAGTATAGTAATTGTCGTTCTATCGATCATATAAGCATAATATGGCTAATAATATGATTTAGATTGATAATAATAAGAGTATTAAGTATAGTAATTGTCGTTCTATCGATCATATTTGCATAATATGGTTAATAATATGAGTTAGATTGATAATAGTGAGTGTAATAAGTATAGTAATTGTCGTTCTGTCGATCATATAAGCATAATATGGCTAATAATATGAGTTAGATTGATAATAATAAGAGTAGTGAGTATAGTAATTGTCGTTCTATCGATCATATAAGCATAATATGACTAATAATATGAGTTAGAGTGATAATAATAATAGTAGTGAGTATAGTAATAGTCGTTCTATCGATCACATAAGCATAATATGGCTAATAATATGAGTTAGATTGATAATAATAAGAGTAATAAGTATAGTAATTATCGTTCTTTCGATCATATTAGCATAATATGGCTAATAATATGAGTTAGATTGATAATAATAAGAGTAATAAGTATAGTAATTGTCGTTCTATCGATCATATAAGCATAATATGGCTAATAATATGATTTAGATTGATAATAATAAGAGTAATGAGTATAGTAAATCTAGTTCTATCGATCATATTAGCATAATATGGCTAATAATATGAGTTAGATTGATAATAATAAGAGTAATAAGTATAGTAATTGTCGTTCTATCAATCATATAAGCATATTATGGCTAATAATATTAGTTAGATTGATAATAATAAGAGAAGTGAGTATAGTAATTGTCGTTCTATCGATCACATAAGCATAATATCGCTAATAATATGAGTTAGATTGATAATAATAAGAGTAATGAGTATAGTAAATCGCGTTCTATCGATCATATAGGCATAATATGGCTAATAATATGAGTTAGATTGATAATAATAAGAGTAATAAGTATAGTAAATGTCGTTCTATCGATCATATAAGCATAATATGGCTAATAATATGATTTAGATTGATAATAATAAGAGTATTAAGTATAGTAATTGTCGTTCTATCGATCATATTTGCATAATATGGTTAATAATATGAGTTAGATTGATAATAATAAGAGTAATGTGTATAGTAATTGTCGTCCTATCGATCATATAAGCATAATATGGCTAATAATATGAGTTAGATTGATAATAGTGAGTGTAATAAGTATAGTAATTGTCGTTCTGTCGCTCATATAAGCATAATATGGCTAATAATATGAGTCAGATTGATAATAATAAGTGTAATGAGTATAGTAAATCTCGTTCTATCGATCATATTAGCATAATATGGCTAATAATATGAGTTAGATTGATAATAATAAGAGTAATAAGTATAGTAATTGTCGTTCGATCGATCACATAAGCATAATATGGCTAATAATATGAGTTAGATTGATAATAATAAGAGTAATAAGTATAGTAATTATCGTTCTTTCGATCATATTAGCATAATATGGCTAATAATATGAGTTAGATTGATAATAATAAGAGTAATAAGTATAGTAATTGTCGTTCTATCGATCATATAAGCATAATATGGCTAATAATATGATTTAGATTGATAATAATAAGAGTATTAAGTATAGTAATTGTCGTTCTATCGATCATATTTGCATAATATGGTTAATAATATGAGTTAGATTGATAATAATAAGAGTAATGGGTATAGTAATTGACGTCCTATCGATCATATCCACATAGTATGGCCAATAATATGAGTTAGATTGATAATAGTAAGAGTAACAAGTATAGTAATTGTCGTTCTATAGATAATATAAGCATATTATGGCTAATAATATGAGTTAGATTGATAATAGTAAGAGTAACAAGTATAGTAATTGTCGTTCAATCGATCATATAAGCATAATATGGCTAATAATATGAGTTAGATTGATAATAGTAAGAGTAATAAGTATAGTAATTGTCGCTCTATCGATCATATCTGCATAATATGGTTTATAATATGAGTTAGATTGATAATAATAAGAGTAATGAGTATAGTAATTGTAGTTCTATCGATCATATCTGCATAATATGTGTAATAATATGAGTTAGATTGATAATAATAAGCGTAATAAGTATAGTAATTGTAGTTCTATTGCTCATATAAGCATAATATGGCTAATAATATGAATTAGATTCATAATAATAAGAGTAATAAGTATAGTAATTGTCGTTCTATCGATATTGTAAGCATAATATGGCTAATAATAAGAGTTAGATTGATAATAATAAGAGTAATGAGTATAGTAATTGTAGTTCTATCGATCATTTAAGCATAATATGGCTAATAATATGAGTTAGATTGATAATAATAACAGTAATAAGTATAGTAATTGGCGTTCTATCGATCATATTAGCATAATATGGTTAATAATATGAATTAGATTGATAATAATAAGAGTAATAAGTACAGTATTTGTCGTTCTATCGATCACATAAGCATAATATGGCTAATAATATGAGTTAGATTGATAATAATAAGAGTATAGGTATAGTAATTGTCGTTCTATCGATCATATAAGCATAATATGGCTAATAATATGAGTTAGATTGATAATAATAAGAGTAATAAGTATAGTAATTGTCGTTCTATCGATCATATCTGCATAATATGGTTAATAACATGACTTAGATTGATAATAGTGAGTGTAATAAGTATAGTAATTGTCGTTCTGTCGATCATATAAGCATAATATGGCTAATAATATGAGTTAGATTGATAATAGTAAGAGTAATAAGTATAGTAATTGTCGCTCTATCGATCATATCTGCATAATATGGTTTATAATATGAGTTAGATTGATAATAATAAGAGTAATGGGTATAGTAATTGACGTCCTATCGATCATATCCACATAGTATGGCCAATAATATGAGTTAGATTGATAATAATAAGAGTAACAAGCATAGTAATTGTCGTTCTATCGATCATATAAGCATAATATGGCTAATAATATGAGTTAGGTTGATAGGAATAAGAGTAATAAGTATAGTGATTGTCGTTCTATCGATCATGTTTGCATAATATGGTTAATAATATGAGTTAGATTAATAACAGTGAGTGTAATAAGTATAGTAAATCTCGTTCTATCGATCATATTAGCATAATATGGCTAATAATATGAGTTAGATTGATAATAATAAGAGTAATAAGTATAGTAATTGTCGTTCTATCGATCATATAAGCATATTATGGCTAATGATATGAGTTAGATTGATAATAATAAGAGTAGTGAGTATAGTAATTGTCGTTCTATCGATCATATAAGCATAATATGACTAATAATATGAGTTAGAGTGATAATAATAATAGTAGTGAGTATAGTAATAGTCGTTCTATCGATCATATAAGCATAATATGGCTAATGATATGAGTTAGATTGATAATAATGTGAGTAATGAGTATAGTAAATCTCGTTCTATCGATCATATTAGCATAATATGGCTAATAATATGGGATTAGATTGATAATAATAAGAGTAATAAGTATAGTAATTGTCGTCCTATCGATCATATAAGCATAATATGGCCAATAATATGAGTTAGATTGATAATAATAAGAGTAATGAGTATAGTAATTGTCGTTCTATCGATCATATCTGCATAATATGGTTAATAATATGAGTTAGATTGATAATAATAAGAGTAATAAGTATAGTAATTGTCGTTCTGTCGATCATATAAGCATAATATGGTTAATAATATGAGTTAGATTGATAATAATAAGAGTAATAAGTATAGTAATTGTCGTCCTATCGATCATATAAGCATAATATGGCTAATAATATGAGTTAGAGTGATAATAATAATAGTAGTGAGTATAGTAATAGTCGTTCTATCGATCATATAAGCATAATATGGCTAATGATATGAGTTAGATTGATAATAATATGAGTAATGAGTATAGTAAATCTCGTTCTATCGATCATATTAGCATAATATGGCTAATAATATGGGTTAGATTGATAATAATAAGAGTAATAAGTATAGTAATTGTCGCTCTATCGATCATATTAGCATAATATGGCTAATAATATAAGTTAGATTGATAATAATAAGTGTAATAAGTATAGTAATTGTCGTTCTATCGATCACATAAGCATAATATGGCTAATAATATGAGTTAGATTGATAATAATAAGAGTAATAAGTATAGTAATTATCGTTCTTTCGATCATATTAGCATAATATGGCTAATAATATGAGTTAGATTGATAATAATAAGAGTAATAAGTATAGTAATTGTCGTTCTATCGATCATATAAGCATAATATGGCTAATAATATGATTTAGATTGATAATAATAAGAGTATTAAGTATAGTAATTGTCGTTCTATCGATCATATTTGCATAATATGGTTAATAATATGAGTTAGATTGATAATAATAAGAGTAATGGGTATAGTAATTGACGTCCTATCGATCATATCCACATAGTATGGCCAATAATATGAGTTAGATTGATAATAGTAAGAGTAACAAGTATAGTAATTGTCGTTCTATAGATAATATAAGCATATTATGGCTAATAATATGAGTTAGATTGATAATAGTAAGAGTAACAAGTATAGTAATTGTCGTTCAATCGATCATATAAGCATAATATGGCTAATAATATGAGTTAGATTGATAATAGTAAGAGTAATAAGTATAGTAATTGTCGCTCTATCGATCATATCTGCATAATATGGTTTATAATATGAGTTAGATTGATAATAATAAGAGTAATGAGTATAGTAATTGTAGTTCTATCGATCATATCTGCATAATATGTGTAATAATATGAGTTAGATTGATAATAATAAGCGTAATAAGTATAGTAATTGTAGTTCTATTGCTCATATAAGCATAATATGGCTAATAATATGAATTAGATTCATAATAATAAGAGTAATAAGTATAGTAATTGTCGTTCTATCGATATTGTAAGCATAATATGGCTAATAATAAGAGTTAGATTGATAATAATAAGAGTAATGAGTATAGTAATTGTAGTTCTATCGATCATTTAAGCATAATATGGCTAATAATATGAGTTAGATTGATAATAATAACAGTAATAAGTATAGTAATTGGCGTTCTATCGATCATATTAGCATAATATGGTTAATAATATGAATTAGATTGATAATAATAAGAGTAATAAGTACAGTATTTGTCGTTCTATCGATCACATAAGCATAATATGGCTAATAATATGAGTTAGATTGATAATAATAAGAGTATAGGTATAGTAATTGTCGTTCTATCGATCATATAAGCATAATATGGCTAATAATATGAGATAGATTGATAATAATAAGAGTAATAAGTATAGTAATTGTCGTTCTATCGATCATATCTGCATAATATGGTTAATAACATGACTTAGATTGATAATAGTGAGTGTAATAAGTATAGTAATTGTCGTTCTGTCGATCATATAAGCATAATATGGCTAATAATATGAGTTAGATTGATAATAGTAAGAGTAATAAGTATAGTAATTGTCGCTCTATCGATCATATCTGCATAATATGGTTTATAATATGAGTTAGATTGATAATAATAAGAGTAATGGGTATAGTAATTGACGTCCTATCGATCATATCCACATAGTATGGCCAATAATATGAGTTAGATTGATAATAATAAGAGTAACAAGCATAGTAATTGTCGTTCTATCGATCATATAAGCATAATATGGCTAATAATATGAGTTAGGTTGATAGGAATAAGAGTAATAAGTATAGTGATTGTCGTTCTATCGATCATGTTTGCATAATATGGTTAATAATATGAGTTAGATTAATAACAGTGAGTGTAATAAGTATAGTAAATCTCGTTCTATCGATCATATTAGCATAATATGGCTAATAATATGAGTTAGATTGATAATAATAAGAGTAATAAGTATAGTAATTGTCGTTCTATCGATCATATAAGCATATTATGGCTAATGATATGAGTTAGATTGATAATAATAAGAGTAGTGAGTATAGTAATTGTCGTTCTATCGATCATATAAGCATAATATGACTAATAATATGAGTTAGAGTGATAATAATAATAGTAGTGAGTATAGTAATAGTCGTTCTATCGATCATATAAGCATAATATGGCTAATGATATGAGTTAGATTGATAATAATGTGAGTAATGAGTATAGTAAATCTCGTTCTATCGATCATATTAGCATAATATGGCTAATAATATGGGATTAGATTGATAATAATAAGAGTAATAAGTATAGTAATTGTCGTCCTATCGATCATATAAGCATAATATGGCCAATAATATGAGTTAGATTGATAATAATAAGAGTAATGAGTATAGTAATTGTCGTTCTATCGATCATATCTGCATAATATGGTTAATAATATGAGTTAGATTGATAATAATAAGAGTAATAAGTATAGTAATTGTCGTTCTGTCGATCATATAAGCATAATATGGTTAATAATATGAGTTAGATTGATAATAATAAGAGTAATAAGTATAGTAATTGTCGTCCTATCGATCATATAAGCATAATATGGCTAATAATATGAGTTAGAGTGATAATAATAATAGTAGTGAGTATAGTAATAGTCGTTCTACCGATCATATAAGCATAATATGGCTAATGATATGAGTTAGATTGATAATAATATGAGTAATGAGTATAGTAAATCTCGTTCTATCGATCATATTAGCATAATATGGCTAATAATATGGGTTAGATTGATAATAATAAGAGTAATAAGTATAGTAATTGTCGCTCTA